>NW_024519207.1:1703205-1846927 GCF_017590135.1 Pyrgilauda ruficollis | reverse complement strand
CGGCGGGAACGCTCCGGGCCGGCCGCCACCACCCCGCCCTGCCGCAGAGGGCGAGCCCGCTGCCCGCGCCCGCAGCCCGCTCACCGGAGCCGCCGCCCGCCAGAGCGGCCCCGCCGCCTCTGCCCCGAAATAGGCGGCGATGGAGGCGGCGCGGCCCCGCCGCGGCCCCAGGGAAGGCGAGGGCCGGGCAGGCGGCGGGGGGGCGGCGGGGCTGGGCTCTGTTTAAGCTGGGGCTGGGCTGTGTTTCGGCTTACTGAGCAGGATGCCACCGAATTTATGAATTAAAACCAATTAAAAAAAAATTTTCTTGGGTTTTTTTTTTTAGATGTATGTTTGTTTATTTTTCTTCTAGTTGGGTGATATTTTTGTTTTGTTTTGTTTTGTTTTGTTTTGTTTTGTTTTGTTTTGTTTTAAAGGATTTGTTTAGGAACTGTGTACCCTGAAACAGCAACAGTTTGTGCATACAGAGGAACTGCCGTGAGTCCCGAAACACTTTCCTAAGTCACTTTCGTGATCCTGGCTTTTCGGGACTCTGAGGAGCCATACAATGACCTAAACCACTATGGCGAGGGCTAATAGTTGAGCTTTTCTCGGCTGCAACTACACAACACTTTTCTTTTTCCTTTTGACTTTTCCCCCCTTTTGATTTGCAGTTACCTGAAGTGCTTGCAATAAGGCTTATCAGGAACAATGTCTGGTTGAAAGCAGTAGGGCACTGCACAGTTTGTGGCAAGGTAAATGAACAGCAGCCATAATGTGTACCAGTGATCAGTCATATTTGAGATGCTCTGCCAGACCAGGCAGTGTTTCTGGGAAGCACTATAATCCCTGTTGAGCTGCACATGTGTTTGCGTGGGTTGAGACACGCAGACCTACATATTTGATCTTAGATCCGTGTGTTTTCCACCAAATAAAACAAGTTAATTGCTCCTACTTTCACAGCTCAAACACAGCACAAACAAAACTATAAAATTTAATGAATCTTTTTTTCCCATCACTTTTAATTAATTGCAGGATTCAGATTTTATTTTCTTATATGTTTATGCAACATATTGGTTGGAAGGGAGCTTAAAGACCATCTAGTTCCGAACCCCCTGCCATGGGCAGGGACACCTTTCACTAGACTGAGTTGCTCAGTTTCATTCAACCCGCTCTCGAACACTTCCAGTCATGGGGCATCCACAGCTTCTCTGGGCAACTGTTTCAGTGCCTTACCATCCTCACAGAGGCAAATTCCTTTGTAACAACTAATCTAAACCTACTCTCACTTTGAAGCCACTGTCCAGCTCTCTCGTTGGCTCCCTTCAGGTTCAAGGCTGCATTTTGGTCACCCTGAAGCCTTCTCTTTTCCAGGCTGAACAATCTTAATTCTCTCCTCCTTTCCTTGTTGGGGAGATGCCCCAGCCCTTTAATCAACTTGGTGTTCCTCCTCTGGACTTGCTCCAACAGGTCAATGTCCTTCCTGTGCTTATAACCCCAGAGCTGGATGCAGTACTGCAGGTGTGGCAATTGTTAAGAAAGAACAGCCTAAGTTATAAATGGTTTTAGAAATTGTATTGTAATTTCTTTAATGTAAAAATAAATTAATAATGCAATTGCTGAGTCTGTTGTAATTAGTGATTTGGAGTTAATTGCGCATCCCAAATAATCCGCAATACTAAGAGATTACTGTTTCATTGCAAAGAATTTTGACCTGTATGTTGGCTTCTTGTTTAGCAGCACTGTTGGAAGATGCAGCTGGTGAAAGCCACCTGAACCCGTAATGCAGTGAAGCTTGCGATTTAGATGCCATTAAACCATGTGCTGCCTGCCATAGCCGTCTGCCAGCTGGAACATCAGGCCTCGAGCATCTCGGGGTGCTCCTTCATAGCCACGTTCCTCGGGCACACCCCCAGGCCTGATCTGCTCTTATCTGGTCCCTTAGAAAATGTGGAGACGGCGACAGCCCTTGAAATGTTGCCGGGGAGCTTTTATAGCCCTGGAATGCGGCACTTCCACGAGCATATCGCCACCACGTGGCTTTTTCTGCTGCCTGCACCCGCGGCTGCTCGGCCAAACCCTGCTTTTTGTGCTGTTGTGGAACACTTGTTTTGTTTTAAGGAAGAATTTATGTAGGAATTGCATACCCTGAAGTAACACTACTTGGTGTGTCTAGGGAGACCATGGAAGAACTGCCATGACTCTCGAGAGACTCTCCTAAGATGAGGTATCAATTTGTTTGGAGCTTAACCTCAAGCTTCCCCTCAAAGGATTTAGGCAGGACAGAAATGGGATATGTGAGCAGAGACTTTAACTCGTAAGAGCTTTGCAGGAACGTGGAAGCGCTTTCTGGCACTCAAGGGGTCTGGCTTGGGGTATGTGTGACTGGTTTTGGGATGCGACGGTCCACTGTGTGACAGGGCAGCACAACTCCTATTACACAGAGTATTTTGGCATGGAGGGATAGGTGACCTCTGGGAAGCTGACAGGGGGATGCCATGGAAACTTGTCTGATGTGGGAGAGGAAAAGGTTCCTTTGCAGGCTGTGTTTCTGTCCATTCTGCAGTCCAAAGCTATCTCTTGGGCCCTACACCATCTCCAGCCAACCACAGGCAAACCATTTGCCCCTGTAAGCCAGTTTCCACTTCCTAATTCAGATGGAAACAATCATTGTCCAGGAGCATGAACGGCAGTTCTTGGTAAGTATTGTCCCAGAACAGAGCTGCAGAAACATCAGAACTCCCCCAGCACCTTGCAATGGATGTTGTTCACACTGGAGAGGTGGGTCAGGCAGGACAGCTCCACATGGAGGAAAAGTGGGATGGCTTCTGCAGGTCAGGCCCTCCGCAGGTGACACTGGTGCGTGTACTGATGTACTACAGTCAGCTGCAAGAGCCGGGACCGTGCTGGCCTTGCCAGGGTAGATTGCACTAATGACGTGAAGGCCTGGGGACACTTTTGAAGCACGTTTCAGAGCGATGTGAGCCTTAAGCTAATGCCATGCACAGAGGAGCCTAGAGCCGGGCACAGCACTCCGGATGTGGCCTCAGCAGGGCTGAGCAGAGCCGGGCACAGCACTGCAGATATGGCCTCAGCAGGGCTGAGCAGAGCACTGGCGGCGCGGCTGCTCGGGGCGGCGGCGCGGCCGCACGGCAGGGCCCGCAGGTACCGCCTCCCCTGCACCCTCACCTGCCGGACGGCGCCGGCGCCGGCCGGGCATTGCCGTGAGGCCGGGCCGTGCCCCGGGGCGCGGCCTTCAGCGGGACGGGGCTCACTGTCCGGCCGGGGCTGGGTGGCGGTGTGGGCAGAAGGCGGCGGGGAATGGAGGCGGGTGGAGGGGAGTGGCGTGGGCCGTGTTTCTCGTGGTGCTGTCCTTGCCGTCCTTCCCACGTTGAATGATCCGCATGTGTGACCTGACCGTAGTTTTGCACCCTGTACCAGCAGAGCGGCGCTGCCTGTTGGGCGTTGTTGTTTCTGCACAAAGCACGGCAGCACTGCAGATATGGCCTCAGCAGGGCTGAGCAGAGCAGGATCACTTCCCTCGATCTGCTCTCCTAACACCTGAGCTCCTGGCGGCGAGCAGCCAAGCTCCCAGGGAACGTCCCGTCCCGAACGTCCAGCCGGGCCGGCCCTGCCCGGGAGTGGCTGCGGGGCGGGGCGGGGCCGGGCGGAACGCTGCTGCGCGGAACGCCCGTGCGCGGCTGCTGTTGCCGGCCGGCGTGCCGAGGAGCGCGGCGTGCTGCACAAAGCACGGGCTAAGAGCAGTATTTGAGAGTTCTTCTTCGTTTTTACTAAAATATTTTAAGCTGCTTTTAATGACAGCTCAGTTGTGCCTTCATTTATTTTTTTTTTTTAAATTTCAAAACTCCTCGATATTTTTGAGCAAGCACCGGTGCTGTGATGGCCTCATGTACAAAGCAGCTCGGGCTCTTCGGTAGCTGTGTTTGCTTCCCGAGGCCAGGCTCCCCAGCAGAAGGCAAACCGGATGGTAGGTGAAATACAGGGATGCAAACTGCAGCGTGCTGCTGGCTTTAAGTGCCTGAGGCTTTCAGCCTTGCTGTGCTTTGCTGCTGCTGTAGGCTAAGATAAGGCTGAGAAGGTTGGAGCTGGAGGAGAGAAGGTTACATGGAGACCTCATAGCAACCTTCCAGTGTCTGAAGGAGGCCTACAGGGAAGCTGGAGAGACTTTTCTTCAGGAACATGAGTACAAATTGCATCAGGAGTAATGGGTGCAAATGGAAAGAGGGGAAATTTAGGTTTGGTATTACAAAGAAATGCTTGTGCTTGAGGGTTGTGAGATGCTGGACCAGGTTGCCCAGGGAAGTTGTGGATGCCCCAGCCCTGGCAGTGTTCAAGGCCTTGAGTGACCCAGTCTAGTGGGAGGTGGCCTTGCCTATGGCAGGGAATGTTAGGGCTAGGTGGTCTTTAAGGTCCCTTCCAACCCTTTAGCTTTCTGTGATTTCTGAATGGTTACATAGTTTTCAGGAACATGCTGCCTGAAATAACAAAAAAGGACTTTGTCAAGGACTGTGGGGAGCAGTGCAGAGTAAAACAGCAGGGCTCATACCATCTTCTCAGTAATGAGGTGCTGAAGCTTTCCTTAAATTTTTCTGTTGCTTTTCAACATTGGAATTTAGGTTTTAAAGCTGACAGTGCATCAAGTGCAGAGTGACCAAAATGTGATGCAGTGCCTGCTGAGACTGGCAGATTTTCCTTTTAGCCAGAGAGAAATGTGTCTGAGGAGAAAAGTTATGCCACAATTCCTTCAGATTTATGGAAGTGTTTTAAGATCTATTGAAGTTTTTTATTTTGAATCAGAATAAATGCTAATTTGTTTATTTCTGTAACTTGAGGGTGATTTTTAAAGAAAGTAGGTATGAATGTAAAGGTTTAAACACTGCATTTTAGAATGTTATAGAGAATGGCTCTTTGAATTTTATGATAGTTTTTCTAGAGAATGCAGCTGTGTCTGTGTTGCAGAATCTCCTGAGCAGCTCCTTGCTGTCCCTGGCTTCGTATCCTCGGCTGCACTGTGTCAGTTTCAGCTTCTTTGCAGTGATGTGCTTAACTAAGTAGAGGAGCTATAACCCAAATAACTTTCCTGTTTGTTTCTGGGTTAACTTGCAGCAGAATCCGTGTTGCAGAGTAGGGGAATGTGATCTGTAGTAGTGCCACAAATGTGAAAACATGTGAAGTTCTGTGTGTACAGTCTTTTTTCAGGGAGTGATCTCTTTATTGACTCATTAAGAGTTTCAGTGAGTTGTCTGTAATACCAATGAATTGAACTATCAGGTATAAGTAAATTCAAACTCTCTCTGCTACCTAATTCAGAAATACTTTAAAAGTTCTAAGTTCTTGTATTATTTTCTCTGCAAATAAATGGTGTGTAAAGTTGTTTACTTTGTGTTTGTGATGAAGAAATCATAAGTAATCAAGAGTTTGAAATGGTGTCCCAACCCTTCTCAAAAAGTCAAAAGACATGTTTGACATGTACTTAACATACTCAGGTTGCGCTCAGCTGGGCCTAGACAGTTGTAACTGTTGTTTTGGGGTTTTTGGTAGGTTTACAAAATTCAGCCTTGAACCCTATTTTTAACTTCTGCTTCCTACCTTTGTGTATCATGTAGCAAACAGGAACTCTTCAGCACAAGCAGCGTGCTTTCTAAAGACAAAGATGAATCTGCTGCTTCCAAAGACAGCACACCTGAAGGGGCAGCAAAGAGGCAGGTGGATGGAGCAGAAACACCAAAGCAGCAGCTGTTAGACATTATTGGTAATATGAAAGTGGAAGTGAGCTACAGGAAGAAACTCCAACAATTAAAAGCCAGTGAGAAGCAAGCCATGAAAAAGCTGGAAGGCCTGGACAGTGAAGGTTCTGTGCCTCAGGGAATTACAGAAGATGCTCAACGGTAAAGCATAACAAACTTTTCTTAGCCTGTTTTATCCTTACTTCAACTTTATTTTTTCGTTGTTTAGGACAAAATAAACCATTTCCAACAGTAGAAAATAATCTTGTGAGGGAGTGTGGTGCAGACTTGTGGACTGGAGTAAATCACAGGGGAGAATCTGAGCAAAAGGTGCTGTATGCTGTCAACCTTATGGTGCCTTTTTCTGCAGTGAGATTGTGGAAAGGTAGCACTAGCACCTGCCTGTGGAAAGTTATTTTAACGGGAGAAGGGAAATATTGTTCAGATAAAATACAGCAAAACTGAGGGAAAAGAAAAAAAATTAAGAATGGCATAATGATTGTTGAGTCTTTGGAGCTGCTCCTGTCCACAGTGTGTTACATCATATTTATCATCCCAGAGGTCTGTGCTGCCAGTGGTCGCCAGGCTGTGTGGTGGCACAGGGCTGCCATTTCCCCAGGCTGGGGAACAGGAGCTTGTCAGAGTCCTTCAGCATTTGATAATTAGGGCAAACC
Organism: Pyrgilauda ruficollis; assembly: GCF_017590135.1. Lineage (NCBI taxonomy): Eukaryota > Metazoa > Chordata > Aves > Passeriformes > Passeridae > Pyrgilauda > Pyrgilauda ruficollis. Next base: position 1,840,527 of record NW_024519207.1, on the reverse strand, counting down.
TGCCTGTCCCAATGGCCACCCCCATTTGGGAAAATACCTGACTAGCTTTTGAGTTATTAAGATATAAAATGGCAGTACAGAAATGTCAATTTAAATATATTAAAGGCTTTGTTTCTGTATCTGTTGTGTCTCTGTTTACAGAGGCAAGCCTTTAAATCCAGAACTGGTGAAGGCTGCTTCTGCAGTTGCATCTTCCCTTCCACGCGACAAGAAGCAGACAGAATCAGAACTCCTTGCTCAACTGAGAAGACATGAAGAAACCACAGATAAACAGAAGAAGGGGGGAACTGTTAACATACGGTCTGTGTATTGATTGTTTTTCTCAATTACGTCAGAAATTCCTATTTTGCAATGTCATCCTGAAGGTGACTGCCTTCTGTGTTGGGAAGGTGCCCCTGAAAGATACCTTTGGACAGTGTATCCTTAGGATTAATGGATATTGGTAACATTATTGATCTGGTTATACCAAACTCTCTAAATTTTGCCATCATCTTTCTAAAGTGGTTTTGCAGAAACAGAATTATTGCTTTCATTCCCAGGATCATTGCTTTCTTGGACAGGCTAGCAAAATAACAGCTCTTTTTGTGAGTTTGGTTTTTTTTGTTTTTTTTTTTTTTTGCCACAAGCTTCCAGAATTCTCACACAATGGATGGATTTGTAGATGTTTCAGACGTTCTGTCTGGACTGGTGAATTTTCATGACAGCTCTGCAGAACTGAACTAGAGCAGCTCTGTTTATAGCCCCACCCTTCCTTTCAAAACTTTCCAGTCAACGCATGAAACTCATCTCTTGGCTTAACTCTGTTTCCAGTGTGGCTTTCAAACAGATGAGAAACATTTGTTTGGAAACTCAAACAGTTGTGCATACAGCTCTTTTGGATGATGGTTAAAGGCAATTTTTTTTCTGTTTTTTTTTTTTTTCAGCTAGTATTCAAATGCCTGCTCAGAAAATAAGGCATTAAATCCAGGTGAAATGCTGAACAACAGGAAATCTGATCTTTACCAAAATATGAGTGTGAAATCTTTCTTTATGTTTGTTTGCAGTGCGAACTGCAAGCTGCTTATCTTAGTTTTATTCTGTGAAAATTAATTTGCCCCAGCCAAGAATCTAAACTTGACCCATCTATTATCATCTGTAGGTTACATGTATTTCTACTTGTAGGTGTCAGCAAAGGGTCTGCTGGAATGATTGTCAGTGTTCTGCAAAAAGAGCTAGTGGTGTCTGTGGCTGATGCCTGCCTGAGTGGAAATTAAGGAAGAAAGAGACAGATGCTTGCAAACAGGTTGAGTTAGATGATTGCACAGACTGGGGTGTACAATGCTCAGTGAAGAACTTCGTTAAGCAAAATATCTGTTCTTCACATATAAGGACTGTTTATATAGAGCATATGTTCATTAAATTGTTAATTACCAGGGAGTTTGTTACTCTCTGTCACCGAGTTCTTTAGAAAGGCAGAGTACACGAATGTCTTAACAGTGTCATGGGCTGTGGGTGACCAACTTCAATTAATTCAAACCTTCTTGAGTACCCAAGATGCTGGAGGCCCACAGAAGTATTGAGTGAGCTAACGCATGCAGTGCCCAGCCTGGAAAGTGCTGGTCTCCCTTCCTTAGGGTGCACATGCTCTTGTCCAGGTGTGGTTGCTCTGCCTGCTGGCATCACAGGCTCTCTTTCTCTCATCACCTACGGCACTTTTCCTGAAGCACTGACCCAGCTCTGGCTGCAGTGGAAGAAAGACAGTGACTAAGAAAGTCGTAGTCAAAGCAAAAATGTTTTTTTTTCTCTTGAAAGAGAGTTTAAATTCTTCAGAAATTTAAAATCTGCAGCTATATAGTGCCTCTATATTTTTGATTGTCAGTTAAGATGTGATGTTACAATATTTTATTACGTGCTTGTGGATGAAGTGCTCTCATTAGAAAAATGCATTTTCCTCAACCAGAACCAGCATTTTTGGAATGTCATGGCTGGGTTGCTGTGCTCTGAGTTGGCAAGTTCTATTCCCTGAAGCAGCTTTGTGGCCTAGCTTGTTTCTCCCAGCAAATGCACTCCTCCTGCTGCTGCCATTTGCTGGAAAGTTTTAGTTTTCTTACTTAAGAGTTAGGTAGCAGAAATTCTTTATCAGTGGGTGAGTTTTCAAGAAAGACCAGATATTTGTGCTGATTTTCATGACAAAAAATTTGGTTTTAGTAACTTTAGAGTTAGTATGGACCTCTTAGTTCTTTGAGATAAATACAGTACTCTCAGGTTTCTGACTAGTGTTTAAAAATGTTGATTTTACAAAGCCCAGCAGCCTCAGACTTGATTTGGTGTGATTTATGCTCCATGATACCTCAATCCACACAATGCGTGAAGATGTTTTTAATGTGTTAGAAAGCATTCACTTTTGTTCATGCATGATTATTTTGTGTTGAGTTTTATTTGACAGTAAGAGAATACATGCAATTTAACTTTTCCCCTTTTTTTCTATAAAGGTTTTGCATTCAATATACTTACATATTTTAAAAGCGAATATATATTCCTCAGTTATTTACAATATTTAAAAGCAAGATACTTTCACAAGCAGTAGAGCTACATAGTGCTGAACTGCAAAAAACTGAATACTGCTATTGTGATTTATAATATGAAATTTGTTGTATGCTGTCCAGATCTTTTGTGCAAATTTTTTTTTACCAGGACTGTGGCAAGACCTCCAGAGGTCACTGTTGTATGCAGTCATCTCATTGCCTTGTAGAAAGCACGGAGACAGGGCATGCACTAGGAGGGAAAAATATTAACGATACAGGAATTTATTTTCCTCAGTGTGGGCTGAAGTTTCACTCAATGGAAATCACAACAGCACTGCACCAAAATAAAATCTACAGCCCTACAATTTCAGCTTCTGTTTTGGATAAACAAGAAAAGTAATTCAGAGCTTTGGCTAGAATATATCCCAAGCTCCTTGGGTCTCCATTTTAAGTATATATAATCAGGAAAGAGAGAGAATGTGTGGTTGCTACAAAAGTCCTACCACTTCCCATCTCTGGAAGGCAGGTGTATGTAGGAACTTCAGTTTTTAATGTTGTGTTGGAACAAGGGAATATATAATATCTAACTGCTATGGGTACACTGGGGTTGGAGTGTTACTTTTTAAACCAATATTTTTTGTTTCAAAAGGCATTAAAAAATCTTTGTGGTTCTACTTTTGTTAGTACAGGTGCACTTTTCATGATGGAGTGGTGAATGTTGCTGCCAGAAATGTTCATATGCCGATAGTGGGATGACATTAGGATTTCCTAGCAAGGAACATGATTCAGGAAGGAGAGCAGCTCTGAGCAATCCTGACTTCCCTGAAGCACGGGAAAACACCAGCCTTTTAGGTCACAGCTGAGTCAAGCTGTTGGGCTGGGCTGTGTGTGGCTGACCTTAGGAATTATGTCCCTTTGACCCTTGTAAGTGTGTCAAGCCTCTGGCCCAACACCAGTTCACTAATGCCAGCAGCCACTTCACAGAGTAATTTCTAATGTGAGATATGCAACTAATCGGAGATTGCTTTTTATTTAAAATTAAAATGAAATTATTTCAAACGTGTTTTCAGATGCCTTTATTTCAGAGTAGGTACTGGAAGAGCTATGCTGTTCTTGTTCTGCCATTTGAAACCACATCTAAGACTGAAGAGAAATCGTGCTGTGTTTCAGTGGCAATTAGCTTTTACAATTTTCCAGAAGTATTTCTTTCTTGTCAGTAAAATCTCTGTTGACTTAAGCTGCCAAAAGCATAGTTTAAATTTCATTTGGATTTTCATAAAATGGGTAATGCAGTATTTTTGACTTGGCCTATTTTTATTTTTTGAGACCATATTTATGTCTTGAAACTTAAGTGCTGCAATTTGGGATAACTGTGTGTGACTGGAAGTGGTTGGGTGGAGAGGAGGCTGTGAGGAAGAGTTACCAGCTCGGCCTTTCCCAGCCAGTGGAGTTGCCAGTGAAGGGAGCTCACAGGCAGGGGAGGAAAGGGGCTGTGATTTGTCATTTGTGAGCTGTGTATGGTGCTGGAGGAGATGAGAGCATTTGCTCTTCACGTATGATTTTCACTCCAGAGTGACGAAGGAAGATGTGGTCTGTTAATGCTGTAATATGATTATGCAATGCAACAGATTGCAGTGGATCAGGAAAGGTGACCTACTTATTAGGGTGGCATGATTGGCCCATGTCAGCTGATGTGTGAAGGCAAGCTTCCTTTTGGTCTGCAGCAGCACAGCTCTGTCCCTGGGCAGTGTTGGTTCCTGTCCAAAAAAATGGTGATTTTTATCTCCCTATTTCAACCTATTTTTTGTATCCAGAGAAATTCCCCATTTGATTAAGCAAAACATGCCTGTTACATTCTGTGAATATTGGTATACAGATGTATGATTTTTTTTTTAGTTGAAATAATTTAAAAGAAAGCATTCACTGTAGATTTAATAGGCTAAAGTAGCACTTTTATACATAGAATGTAACAAATGGTTTAAAACAACAACAGCTTGAATGTTTGATGGATTAAAGATGGGTGTATTCTGTGAGGAATGTAAAATTCTGTCTCACAGAAGCTTATGAAACCAGTTGAGAATAGAGTTTCTAGTTAACACATATGACAAACTTCCTTGCTTTGTCAATCTGTTGAGTTTTTACATTTCATGTTTTTCATTTCAGCAACGTTATTTCAGAAATGGCAGTTAAAAGGCAGTCTCGAGACCAGTGGGGTGTGAGGCTATCCGGTCGCATTTCCTTGCAGTTGGATGAGGATGGTCGAAGAATAAGGCCTGAAAGGTCATCGGCTCAGTCTATGGACTCCAGAAGGTATTTCTGTGGTGTTCACCTCCAGTAGAAGGAGCATGCAGTTACTGATGGATAATACTTTAAATTTACTTGTACATATTAATGTTGCAGTACTTCAGAGCTTAAAGAAATTACTTAAGTATTTTTCAAGGTAAGTACGGTTAGCATTGAAATAAATTGTGAGAACAAGATAGTTAATGGCAGCCAGCTGATGAAGTAATGTGCATTTTCTTAATATTACATTTTAGATAATTAAGCATGCTTGGTGCTGAAATGTAATTGTTCTTGTTTTAACTAGTTTAAATTATTTTACCTATGCATAATACAATATCATGTCACTTTCTTAACTTCTTGGGAAACAGATTTTGAAAGATTGCTTTCCTCCTCTACAAAACTTGATAATGTTCTGTGCTTAGAAAAGTTTCATCCATTCTCTTGGGATTTTAAAGATATATTAAAGTTGGTATATTTATTTATTTATTTATTACTACTACCTTCTGTAATTGATTTCTTTATCAACTGTGATGTTAAAATTGTCTATGAAATTAACTTCATGATTTACATGTGATTTCAGGCTACTCCATAAGTTTATTTTGCTGCTGTATTATGTAGCCACTCTCCTGAATTAAGGAATGCTCTTACATTTTGGGTTTATTCCTGTAAGCTGTGCTTTTTTTGCCTGTAGTCTTTGGATTTTCCCATGACAGCTCATAATTGCATTCCTTCTCCATGTATTCTTTCCCTAGCAGTTTTTTAGTAAGATTAACTTCTCTTGTATTTGATTTACTTTGCAAATAATCCCCGTTTTTGGGGGTTAGGGCCTGAAAATTGGGGGAATCATTTGTGTTTAGATTGATCATGGTGAACACAGAATTTGGGTAACAAAGGAAAAGAAAAGCATGAGTTCAGGGGTGAGTAGATGTGCAGTATTCTGTGTGTGGTGGAACTGTGCTTGGTATATAACTTCAGAAACAGCACCTTAAAATAATTTTTCAATTTAAATTATTTAAATTATTAAATTAAATAATAAATTTAAAATTTTAATTTTAAATTAAAATCCCTGTAGTGAGTAAACTGTCTCCAGTTTCAGGCCTAAGTTCCCTCATGCATACCTGAATATCTAATGGATTTGCTTATCAACTAGTAGTAGGAAAATAATGGGTTAGGAAGAATACCTAAATTTAAGTCAAGTTAGTATATTGCAATGAAATGAGTGATGTTGCTTTATAGTAATTTAAACTTGTAATTTTAAAATAAACTTTCTTCCAACACATGCAATGTATCTTTGGCCAATGTCATTGGGAGTTACACAGATAGGAAAATACAATCCTGAATCAACATTCTTTCAAGGCTCTGTAACTAGATTATTGTGTGCTGAAATAGCTCCAGGGTAGTTTCATCACTAAAAAGTAATATGACAAGAGCAGGTTTGCAGAAGTAGTTGAGGCCATTAGAAATCTCCAGTAAATCCAGAAGGGTAGAATTTTAAGGTCAGAAAGGATAAATCTTGCCAGGGTAACATTGGATATGTAATAACAAAATGAAAGAACTGTTGGAATTTCAGTGGAAATCTGGAAGATAATACGATTAAAAACATAGTTGATGCTAAAAGATGGTGGGGCTTTTTGTTTTCATCTACAAGAATTTGATTACTTGTTGAACTCTTGTATTTTTAATTTTTTTTTTTTTTTTTTAGTGTAAGCCTATGGTAATGATAAATGTGATTGAAAATAGATGGTCAGAGTGAAATATTTGTATATTCAGAAGAGTGAGCACCAGAGTGATGCTATTGAAAATATATCATATGGATATACTCTGACTGTTTGCTGTATGGCAGAGAAGGTGGCTGTGTGATCTTCCAAAAGGGCTATTTATGTCATAAAGCAGGAATTACTTGATTTAGCTGTTGCCTTTTCTGTTCCTGAATTGTGCAATATTTTTTTTGCAGGGAAAAAACCCAAGTCTTCAGATATTCCCAACTTTGTAAAATCACTTAAGTACTGTGGTTTGATGCTATTTACCTTTGTTCAGACTCCTAAATATTCCAGTTAAAATTGACTGCAAATATAGTTCTTGATTTAGGCTCCTTCTTTCACATGAAAATGTTTTGAGAAGCTCTGTTTAAGACAAATAGTAAAGCCCTAAACGTGCTCTGATTAAAAGCCTGAAGATTTAGTGAGAATCTTCAGTGAAGATTTAGAATTTTTTTTTTGTCTCCAGAGATCTGTTAGTTCATGAAAATATTTTGTGCTTTTTAATTTGGTATCTGGCAATGTTGTAAGGTGTTGTGAAATACTAAATATCGGTTTTCTTTTTTTGTTTATAGAAGTCTCAAAGTAGGAAAGAGGCTTAATATATTCACTAAGGCTTCTACAGAACCAGAGCATGCACTGAAAACAGGTTAGTGGAAATTCAGTAATGAAAAATGCAGTGAGGCTAAGTTCTGCATTTTTAGAATATCAAGAGATTTGTTTTTATGAGGAGACATGACCTGCTCACTTTCTGCTTTCAGCCTGATAAAAGAAATTACTACTTTGATGTAGCTCAGATTTTTACCAAGTGAAACTTCCATGCGGTATAATGCAGTGGTTTCTGTGCTGATCAGGGCACTCTGTTAGTGAACGTGAAGGGTATAACTGGCTTTTTGTCACAAAGGTCAGTCTTAATTCTGTGAGTGTAAAGCCAGCCTGGAGGATGAGAATGTTGGCTCCAGCTTACTTGGTCAAGTTGCAAGGAAATGTGAGGCTGTGATCCAAAGGAAACAAGCATGCCCTGCAGGTGACTTAAGTATAAGAAGGGTAGTAGCAACCCAAGACTACACACTGGATTGCTGTGTGGCCTTCTTTTGTTTAGTGTTCCAGATGGAGCTGGAAAGATCCCAGTGGCAGCTGACAAATGACACCTTGCTTCACCTATTGTAAAGTTCTTTATATATGTTTAGAATCATAGAAAGTTTAGGTTGGAAGGGATCTTAAGAGGTTATCTGGTTCCAACCCCCCTACAATGAGCAGGTGCCTCTTCCGATAGATCACATTGCTCATAGTCCCACCCAACCTGACCTTGAATGTTTCCAGAGATGGGGCATCTACTACCCTTCTGGACAACCTGTTCCACCACCCTCATTTGAAAAAATTTCTTCCTTTTGTCTAGTCTGAATCTGCCCTCTTCTGGTTTAAAACCACTACTTCTTGTCCTGTTGCAACGGGCCCTACAAAAAATTCTGTCTTCATCTTTCTTACAAGCTCCCCTTTAAGTATTGACAAGATTGAATAAAGTCAGCATAGAGCCCTGTGTTCTTCATGAGGAGTAACCCCAGCTCTCTCAGGCTTTCCTCTTAGGAGGGATATTCTATCCCTCTAATCATCTTCATGGCCCTCCTCTGGACCTGCTCCAAGAGGTCCATGTCCCTCGTGTGATGAGGACCCCAGAGCTGGTTGCAGCATTCTTGGTGGGGTCTCATGAGAGCAGGGGGGAAGACTCTCTTCTATCAACCTGTTGGCCATGCTTTGTTATAGGATTCTAGTTGGCTTTCTGGGCTGTGAATGCACATTGCTGGCTCATGTCCAGTTTTTTATCCACCAGTATCCTCATGTCCATCTCAGCAGGACTGCTCTCTGTCCATTCATGAGCCTGTGTAGATGCTGGAGGTTGCCCCAAGCCAGGTATAGCACCTTGCACTTGGCCTTGTTGAACCTCATGAGGTTTCCATGAGGCCACTTCCTTGAGTTTGCCCTTGAGTCCCTCTGGATGGCATCCTGTCCCTCACGTGTGTCAATTGCACCACTCAGCTTGGTGTCACCTGCATATGTGCTGAGGGTGCACTCAACCCCACTGTCTGTGGTGTTGAGGAAGACACTGAACAATACTGGTCTCCGTGTGGATTCCTGAGCAACACCACTTTGTCACTGATCTCCATCCACGCGTTCAGCTTTTGACCATTGAATGCATGGTCTGGATACGGCCCTGGAATGGTCCATGAACCCTGGACCATCTGGTTGTGATCACCCAACCACTTCCTTATCCACTAAATAGACATGCCAAAACTCATGTGAGATAAAAGATACCAAAACTAAATTCAAAACAGGTGCAACACACCTTCATAGTCACTGAATGGCACAGCTGTGTGGGAACAGTCTTAATGCTGCCTAACAGGGATAGCTTTCACTCATGAAGATTTGGCTTTACTACAGGCTGGGTTGGCCAGGAGTGTGTGAATATGGGCAGATCATGTCAAGAACTTTGTCCCTCACTTTTCTTTGTGAACAGTGAGACTGCATTGTTAGTATTGATCTTTAAAATGCTGTTTTTCCTCAGCTATTCTGAGGCCCTTTTAAAAAACAGACTTTATTCCAGTGTAGTGACTTAGACCTTCATGTAAAGTTAGCAGCAGCAGAAGAAATAGTACTCCTGTCTAAAATCTTACAAAATGCTGAGTATTTGTTTCTGTTTCAAGAGTAGAACTGTAAGTTTTTAACAGATTCTAGCTGAGTAGTTTTTTATCTTTTTTTTTTTCACTTGAAACTACAAGGAGATATTAATTTGATTGCTTAATTTTTTTAGTAAAATGTCAATTAGTGCCATTTGCATATTTTCAAGCAGCTGTGAACTTTCAGAATACAGCCACCTCTATGAAAGCTGTTTATTAGAATGGGATTCAGTTTGCTGTGTTTTAAGACTGCCAATATCATTAAAATTAGTCTATTTTACATGTAAAAACCATAATGAATGATGTAGTGTTTGTTTTTAGCTGTCTTAACAAAAGTGATGTTGAAAAAATGGATTTTGAGTTGAATCAAATTTACTCAGGTAAAATGGTGAGAATACAATATTTCTTTTTTGCATGAACAGAATGCAGACACAATGGCTCATAGTAGTCACCCCAGGTAAAAGCTGAGATGCACTTATTTTTTTAAACATAAAATTGGAATGTGTGCAAATTGTATCAGAGAGCAAGTGGACTTTATTGTATTTGTAATTAGATGTTAATTAGTAAGCTTCTTTCAGCTTTTTGTTTGGTGTTTCCTTGTTTGATTCCAGGTAGCTTTGAGGAACTCTACAGTATATTCTAGACCAGGAAGCTGATTACTTAGCTTACTGACTAAGCCTGATGACAAACATTTTTTTGGGCATTAATCTCGGGAAATACCAGTGTGGTACTTGATACCTTGATTCATTTGTTTTCACTGTCTTGGTTCATATTACAGAAGATAATGGGTCAAATTTTTTACTACATAACAGAAAAGAAAGTTTTGTTTTAAGTATTGAGTATTGACTTTGAAAACTTGAATGGTAACTGGAAAGGAAATTGTCATCCTAAAAATACTCTTCATAACTGTTAATATAAAATGCCAGTATTATTTTCTGTTTCATGAGGTGAAATTACAATCTTTATCACCCCTACTGCAAGTTTGAAAAATGAGGTTCTGCTTTCCTCTGTTAGAGAATTTATTAGTTTCTTTATGGTGTGGACAATAATTTCATTCTGGTATGGTTTCTCATGTTGTCTTGTAGCTGTGTTTTATTCCTGCCTCCAGCACTCAAATCAAAGAACTCAGCCTGGTAATATAGTTCTGGAAATTTCCCTCTTAAGGAATAATTTGAATAATTATATTCTGATTTAACACAAAAAAAACCCCTCTGAAAACACTTCTTTGTATGTAAAAATACTGTTTGCCCTTTAATTATGTTTTGTCTTAAGGAGGGGAGGGGGATTTTGTTTTTTAAATTCAGTTGAGTTGTAAGCCACTGAGTTGAAGTTGAAATATCTTGGCCTCAAGTACTTACACTCAGGAGTAGTAAAATAATAGGTTATTGGCTATGGTCCACTCCAAGTGGACTGTAACATTTGAATTCACATGAAGATCTGTGTTCCAAGGATCTTAGGGTGAATTGATAACAGAGGGAGGCAGGAAAACAAAGGGGAATGCAGCTTAGGCCAGCTCACTCGACAGCAGCCCAGGGCACTCCCAGAGGTCCCTCCCTGTCCTGTGGTAACAGCTTGTTCCCTTCAGCTCAGCGAAGCGGTTCAGTCTGGGCTCGTGACCAGCTCTCCTGGGTGGAGGGACAGGAACTCCTTAAGAAAAGTAACTGCTGCAATATGAGTGCACTTTGATTAAAAAAAATTAAAAAAAAAGGCATAAGGAAGGATACATCCCTAAAGGAACTGTTTAGCTTTGTAAAAAGAATAAGAAATCATGGTTTCTCAGCTTCAGAGACAAAAACTGGCACACTTAAGAGCATTGGGGAAGGAATTGCCATTCCTTGTAGATTTGAGTTGTTTCCCTGGAGGAGAATGTAGTTGTGAAGAACCTGAAAACTCCTGTAGAAGTAAAGGTCCTTTAGCACAGCACACCAGTCAAGTTCAGAATTTGCTGTATCCACATTTTTTGAAAGACAAAACCAAAGAATGATTGTGGAAAAATTAAGTTATTGCTTTATGTGAAACATACAAATAAATATTCCCCTAGGTGTTCAGAATAGATTTTCATCAGACATTTGAGAACTTAATGAACTTTCATGTCAACTGAGAATTCTCATTTGAGAAAGGTGGTGCTGGTATCTAAGGTAGAAAAGTTTGCACAGCTGAAGATATTAGTCTCTGTAAAGACTGATTTTTGAAGGACTTTGTCTTAGCTAGTGAGAAGTCTTTGGTTCCTGACAGATCTTAACAAAATTTATTTTTTAGTACCTTCACCAACAATTTGGGATCTGGAGTTTGCAAAGGAGGTTGCAGCAGTAACTGCACAGCCTCCCCGAAACGGTTTTGAGGAGATGATCCAGTGGACAAAAGAAGGAATACTGTGGGAGTTCCCAATTGACAATGAAGCTGGTATGTGCAATGTGAGCTTTTATTATCTGTCTCAGTTTATCTTCTCTGAAAATTAGAGCATGTTTGACCTTTGACTGTTTTAACACAATGTTTCAGCTGTGAGTCATGCTTTTGATAGTAAACAAACATAACTCCCTGACTGTCCCAGATCAGAGATGCTTCAGATGAACTCATTCTGGCACTCTTCAGGTGAAGTCTTGCAGGTGGTTTGGCTGATCTGAGGACTGGCTGCTGCCAAAAGGGAATGACTCCTTCCCTCCTCCCCTGCCTCCCCCCATGATGTGTTTAACACGAAAAGGCTGCTCAAGTTTCTTACATAACACCTTTTACTTTGCATCTTCTCTAAATTAAGCTTCTAGCAGAAGTTGGGGAATCTTAAAACTGCTGTGTGTGTTTTATAACGCTGATTCTGTTCTTTGGTGTGGCTCTTGGACCAAGTGTCTCGCCAGATCCCAGCCAGCTATCTGCCAGTTCTATATCTGGGCAGGCCAAGAGTTAAACAGTTGTTTGCTCCCTTTGTTCTGTCTGTTTCATAAGAATAAACAGTCACAATATTCACTCACCCTGGGCATCTATGTTAATTAGGCATCTTTGTGCACAGTATTTTCTTTTATTACCATAAAAAAAAAGAAAAAGCTCCGTGTGAAGTTATGCCAGCAGAGAGAGTGAATGTTCAGGAAGTGAAGAACAACTACACAGTGTGCAGTATAGGAAAGGGGACTTCGTAACTTCAGGGAGAGCTTGACTGTGGGTTTTGGGGTTTTTTTAAAGACTAAAGACATCAAACAGAACTGCTTTGTAATGATTCAGTCACTGAGAGCAAAACAGGTTCGTATCTGAAGCTGGGAGTCTTTGAAAATCTGTCCTATACTGAGTTGCAAATTGAATAATGTGCTTCATTGTTTCTTAATGTTTATTCTCATCCTGTTTGGCAGTTTCTTCACAGAATTTAATCACTGCTCCCAGGATTGATCTGTTCCATCATGTTCCATCATGTAGAAATCCAAGTATACTCTGGTCATGTTTTTGCAAGCTTAAAACCACTGTGGCCAATGGTTTTTGTGTTGTTGTAATGTGGCTGGAACCCTGCTGTCTGGGGCCGTCAGTTGACAAAGTGTCTTTGGCGGGCTGTGGTTTCCCCGTTGCAGCCGTGCGGCTGGAACCGCGCTGTCTGGGATGGGGCGGTCGACGGACAAAGAGTCTTTACATAGAGTTAAAACAAGAGTCTTGATTGATTTGTCCACAAAGACTAGTCATGTGGAAAATTCCCGTGGAGCCTTCCAAAACCTGTCACCTCTCAGGTAGAAATACCAAGTCAGTAAGATCCGTCCTATCAGACTGCCAGCCACGGGCTGTTAATCACCTCAGGTGTGTCAAAGCACAGTTAAAAGCTCAAGAACCTTGCTCCAGTATATCAACATGCTGTAATTTCAGTTTCTCTGCAGAAGAAAGATGCCCCTTTCTGCTGTTAATTTTGCAGTTTTGTAACAGCCATTTCCCTCAATAGGAGGAGATTCCTTCAGCTTGTTATGTATCCAGAAATATTTGACTATTCTTCTATGCCAAAAACATATGGCTTTAAAAATGTAAGTGCAATTAAATTTTCTGTTGAGGAAGCATGTATACTCAACTTTCAGCATTATGAAAGCTTTTAAATTTTTAAACCAAATGTAAAAAAGACAACCTCTTATAACTCTTTTCCTTGGCTCCAAAGCATCTCTGGTGTTCTCATTAGTGCTTCCCCAAGGCACTGTGTTGTGCTGTGTGGCACCAGGACGGGGTCATGGTTTTTGAAATAATTTTGGTGTGAACATCTGAAGGTGTGGCTAGACATACTGGCTTGCTACAGTGGCCAGCAGCTGTCTTCCCCACACCTTACTGCCTTGTTTGATTTTACCTGCATGCCCTTGCCCTTGTCCAGTGCAGTTGAAGTCACTGTTAGGCAGTGAAATTACCTTTTTTTTTTTCCTCTCCATCTTTCCAGCCTCTGATTAATTTTTACCAGTTTAGCAAACCATTAGTATAGCTTGCATAACATTGTTCTCACTCCTTTCTGCTTGTCTCTCCTGCTTCTAAGTAGCTTTAATGCTGCTCCATGATTGCCATGGCAAAAAGTTGGGAAATACGTTTATTTGTGCCTCATTTATTATTTCTGTGCATTTATGCCATAGTGACTCAAAAGGCTGGAAAGGACAGAGCAGATTATAGGTGTGAATTTGCCTTAGCACCTCATTATGAGGGGCAAATGCTTTTGGTGGGCTAGAGATTGTTACTGCACAAGTGATAGGAAGGTCTACGAAAATGATTTCCTCAGTTGCCTCTGATGGCTTCTGCAGGGCAGAAGTTCACCAAGTCCTGTTCTAGTTGCTGGTTAGCTCTTCACAGCAGAGAAGTATTGGATCATCTTGCCAAGAGAGTTGGCAGAGTTACACAACTGCTGTGTTGGGGTTTCTTTACTATCTCTGTTCTAGGGACCTGCTGAAGAGAGTGATTGATGTCATTCTAAAAATCCTAAAAGGATAGAATACTTTGTGTTGAAAGGGACTTTAAAGATCATTTAGTCCAAACCCTCTGCCATGGACAGGGACATTTTTTCACTACATTTGAATACTCAGTCATCTTTATAGCATGTCAGCAATGCTTGCTATAAGGGATGAACATCTGTGTTTGGATTGACATCTTTAGGACAAGGTTGGTCATGTCTTGGAGGGATTAGTGTTTTAGCTAGAGGAATTCCCCAGACTTCCTGTTTTGTAGCATGTAGGGGATTGGAAATAGAATATTGAGAGTAGGTGTCTTCTTGTTTTGATGTCGAAAAAGAAAATTCTCTAATTTAGACTTCTGCCATGCATATTGTTTCAAATTACATTTCTGAGGACAGTGCAAGAGAGGCAGAGGGACAGGCTTGCAGCAGGAGTCAGGGCTTGCTAGGGGTGAGGGAAGTCATTATCTCATCTAATCTGTTCCCACCAGAGGCTTCAGCCTCTGGGGCTTTGGACAGTTGTGGTCTCCTTTTCTGTGATGCACACTTTACTTTTTTGAGGACTGAAATACGTGGTCTAACTGAAATATTTGGACTTAACACTTCATCCCCAAACCACGTACAGTCTTTGACAAACGGGAGAGCAGAATACATAATGTAATATTTATCTCTGACCTGCATTTTTGTGACATTCTAAATTGCTTATTTTGGGTTAAGGATGAAAATTGGTGAAATTATTTATTAGACAAAATCTTTCCTGATACCCTGTATCTGGAAGAAGAGCATTCAGAAAGCCAAATTTTACTGTCAGCGTTATGCAGGTTGTTTCAGTAGTGAGTTTGTTTGGTTTTTGAGACCAGCAAAAGTAAGGATGTCTGGAAAGGTTGTTAGTTTGGAAAAGCAACCAGTAGCATCCAGGTACAATAAGATTCCACCCCCCCTTGGTGGGGGAAAGCCAGTAAGGGTGGATAGTGGAAGGATCATCACTGCTTCTGTCCGTGGATGTAGTTTTCCAATCACAGCAGAAACACACTTTCTGAAACTGACATTACCTGGTTTTTGTTATTTTAACTTTCAACATAAAGGAACAAGGAGAGAGCTTCTGAAGAAGGAAATGCACTTTCTTTTTTCAAGAATAGATAAATGTGGTGTGCAACTGTGGTATTCATGCACTCACACATTTCTAGCTAATATAGGTAATTCTAGATAAAATACAGGTATTTCTCAGCTTCTTCAGATATTGCAATACCTGAAGTTTAAAGCAGGAAAAAAGTAATGCAAACTTAACAAATACAATTTGAGTGACTTCTCCATTGCAGAGATGTGAATAATTTCTTCTGAAACTGTAGAAGCTCTACCAAAGAAGGAAGCCTAGAACTTATGTGGCTTAATTACCTCAATTTTAATATTCCTGATGTAATTTTATCAAATAATATAGAAAAACATAACTAGCTAGCTTAGAAAAACATGTACACCATACTCAGTGTGTGTGGTATAGGCTTCTCATTTTTGTCATCTTGAAGTAGTGCAATATTTTTCTCTAATAACAGATTTTTATTTAAGGGTGCAAGCCAATTGGTATCAAATAAAAAAATTCATGTATATCTAACTGAAGAAAAATCTTTCTTTACAAATCCCAGATTGCCTTTTGGTTTTTTCCCCTTAGAATTAGAAACAGCAAAAGCAGCCTTTTTTCTGTATGTAGGAATTTGTGTTCTGAGTCTCTACCATCACAGTATGAACAACAGCAAAAAAATCTACAGGATGAGGAACAAAAGTTTACCCTATCTCCAATAATCCCCTGTCCTGTGGATGCTTTTGAATGCATCATCTTTGGTGTTGGCTATGACTTAAAAGTAGCTGGTGAGATACACAACACTTCTACATCATCATACACTCACACATTCAGAAAATGTCGGAAAACAAATTTCTGTGCCCATTTGATAGCAATAAGATGCTAAAAGCATGACTTGCAATGGACATATGTTTGTTAGCTGTTCAGTATTTGATACTTTATGAGGTTGCCTTATTTGTTCAATACTAGTTTGTATTCTTTAATCCTCTGCAGAATTTAGGCAATCGGTGTTCTCTTTAAAAATTTATGAAGAAAGTACCTGCAATCTAAAAGGTGGTACCAATGATGAATCAAAATTTTGAAGAATTGAATAAACCGGATTTTAGCAAGAAGATTGATTTATGGTTATAATTATTCCTCCTACTTCCACCCCAGCACCAGGCTTTTATCAAAATTTTAAGCCAGAAATTTGATTTAAATATTACATATTCTTAGAAATGCAAGCAGAACCATTAATTTTACTAATTTAAGATTATTTTTGAACTATATTATTTTTTACTTTGTTAAACTTGCTATTATAATGTAATAACTGTGTCTTTTTTGCTTTGTCTTTCTGTTAGGGATGGAGGATGATGCTGAATTTCATGAACATATCTTTCTGGAGAAACACCTCGAAGGCTTTCCCAAGGAAGGACCTATCCGCCACTTCATGGAACTAGTCATCTGTGGGCTTTCGAAAAACCCATACCTCAGTGTTAAGCAGAAGGTTGAACATATTGAGTGGTTTCAGAAGTATTTTGAGGAAAAGAAGGAACTTCTTCAAGAGATTTGAGATTTGGGAAAGTGCTTACCCTTGTGAAATGAAGAATCATTAAGTATCAGTGCATAGTGATCATGTGGCCTGAAAGTTGTATTTTAAACAATAAACTCAAAGGTCATCTTTTGTTACGTGCCTGTCCGTGTGTGTGTAGATACTTTTGACAGCAAAAGAAGGAACTGAAAAGTATGGCTTTTGTAGAATGTGCATTCAAAATTTAGTTTTTTGGAACTGTTGTCTTCTAAATTTGAAACTAGTCTTTCAGCTATACAAAATCCTAGGTCTAATTCCACTTCCTACACCCTTCACAGCTGGACTGTAGCTTGACAGCTTGGATCATCTTTCCCATTTTGGAAAACTTGAAATTCTTTCATTTTGCTGATTTATGAACCACACTGGTGTTTGGATGGTATTAATCCTTTCTCCCCCCCTTTCACTAACTATATTTATTGGTTCATTTTGAAGTTTTTAGTAAGTTTTTGTAAATCACAGAGTGATTTGAATGGTATGCTTTTTGGTTCATGTTCTCAGTGAAAGGCTGTTGTATTCCTGAAATGTGTGCACAGCACAACACTGGTGAGTTACAGAAGATAACAAGGGAGTGATGTTCCTTAGGGTTTGCTGTTGGGATTGGTGCCACTAACAATGGATTTAAGCTGTAAGAGGTATGGTTGACATTAGATGTTAGGGAGAAATTCTTTGCCTTGAGAGTGGTAGGGCACTGGCACAGGTTTCCCAGAGAAGCTGTGGATGCCCTTTCCCTGAAAGTGTTCAAGCCTAGATAGGATGGGGTTTGGAGCAGCCTGGTCTGGTGAAAAATGTCCCTGCCCATGGAAGAGGGGTTGGAACTAGATAATTTCTAAGGTTCCCTCCAACCCAAACCATTCTGTGATTCTAAAGTTACTATCCTGCCATCCGTACATCCATTCTGAACTTTTGACTAACTTCCCATCAGTATTATTTAAAAAAAGGGTCTGAATGTCAAGTAATCCATGAAGTGCTGTTTCACTAGAGAAAGCAGTTTTTTGATGGCTTGGCTTGGAGCTGAGACCTTATCTTCTGCATCTGCAGGACTAGAAAGAGGACTTGGCATTCCTGACAAGGAGAGTTGTTGCCTACAGATTACATGATGCCACTGCTATTTTCTGTCTAGTGCTGTGATGCTGCTGAAGCAGCTTCATGTTTTCTAGATAATCCTTTATTCCAATTAAATGTGTATGCTCTTTCATATCTATTGAACTCTTGCAAAGTATTTTACTTCAGTTATAAAATTTCATCCAGAACTACTCACCCATAATTCAGGATTCTGAGTGATCATCTTGCTGCTTAAATTTACTGAGCATTTCCAGCCCTGCATATTTGTGTTCTTCCTTGTTCTCCCCAATCACAGTAGCAACTGTTGGCCCTATAAATACACTCCTGTCTGTTTCTCACATTTCCTTGTAACTCGAGCAGGAAGGAGGATTAATACAGAATTTGTTATAGATTGAAGGTAGAACACCGGCTTTGTATGCAAATTGATTTTTAAAATGAGAGTTACATGAAAGAGAATGGAAAATGAAGAGTTGGCCTTTTCCTATGAGTTGGAATATTCTGCTGTGTTCTGCTCATCTCCAGGATTGTGAGTTTGCCCGTCCCTTTGCAAAGGGAAAGGCTCAGGCTGTGGAAAAGGAAAAGCAACTTTTTGACTTTCTGACTTTAAGAACAGCAAGATTCAAGTTTTGCAGAAATTTTTGGAGGCTTCCTGGCTTTGAAATGGAGAGAGTGAGAATTATATCAAAATATCTCCATTTGGTACTATGATACTATAATAGTTTTAATTTTTGGTTCAATGCCCAGATATGTTTTGTTAAAAAAATACTGTTCCCAAATTTCTACCAAACTGTAGTGCACAGCCTGCGTCCTGCTGTTTTCAAGCCTTTTTTAAAACAAGGTACAGTGACTTTGAAGTCAGTTCAGGATTTTAGAAATAGCTCCTCTTGTGTATTTGCCTGTAGTCTGTGTTTTGATATGAAAGACAGGATGCTCACAAGCTCGGCTCTTGCTGGAAGAAGTTCAGGAGTGCCTGAACATACTGAATTTCACTGCACCGGGAACGAGGTGAATGTTATAGTTTGAACAGATTCATTAGGAGGTCAGTACTTGAGTAAGCTCTTAACAAGAGCTCTTGATGCTTAGGATCTTTAGAAAGCTGTAGTAATTCCTACTTAGGTGCTTAAATATAGATTTGAGAGTTAATACTAGGCAACAGGATTTGAATAATCAGACCTAGCTGCCCATATGTATGGAGGTTTCTGGGACTGCTCAAGGCAAATTATGAGAGCCCAAGTGGCAGGACTTTTATGTGTGGGGATTTTTGGGGTGTACACTGCTTGGTAATAGGCTTTGCTACCTTTTCAAGCATTGCTTACAGATTAGTCACTTTCAAGCATGAAAATTCCCCATTTCTTTTGAATCTCAAAGGATAAAAGCTGTCTGCTGTTCAGAGTAGAGCCAGTATTGCAGCTAGTGATTCCCACTCTGGAGTCATTTGGGGTTTTTTTTGGGATGATTGGTTTTCCCCCCCTCTTATATCTGGTTAGGTGGTAACTTAATGTACTCAGCATTAGCATCTGTGCCAGGTGTTACATTTTGCAGTCTTCCATTTCCATCTTTGTGCATGAAGCTGAGGTTTTGTAATTAGCACAGCTGCTAATGCTGTGCCTCCCTGAAGAGGAAAGTTGTCTGGCTTTGGTGGGGAGCTGGGGTTGACGCTGCCCTGAGAAAAACAAGAAGATGGAGCAGACTGGCCCGGAGCCATAACTGTGGGGAACGTTGTCCATGTGCAGTTTTGGGGTGACAGTTTTTCCTCTGAGGTGACTAAATGGGTGCATAGCAGAGGATTTTTTGTTGAGTGGAGATGGCTGTGTTCCTGGGAAGTTGCAGGCAAAGGCTTAAGGTTCGTTGCTGGAGACAGTGGTGGCTGTTGTCAGCACTGTGGATGGTGGTCGTGGCTTCCCCTGGATGCTGCACTGTAAAGTCTTGTTCTCCACATTCTGTTATGTTCTGGTAGTCTCCATTTTCCACCTGTCTGGTGCTACCCCAGCAGTTCCAGAGGGATTCTGGCCATCTTGGAGGAGATGGAGCATTTACTGCCTAGATGGTAGTAAGAAAAAGCTGGAGGAGCAGTTGTATGGTTGGATTGTGAGATTATCTGTGCTGGGATTCGAGCTCTTGGTGTTAACCCCGCTAAGGAATTTCACTGCAGCATTACTGGGGCCTGTGCCTAACAGGAGGCTTGTACTCCTTGAACACTTTCCCGAGCACTGGAAGAAAGTAGGCAGTGGCTTAATTAAACCCTTTGGACTTGGCAAGAGGGGCTTAAATGAATGGGGTAAATATGGAGGAAAATCTTGCACAGGTTCCCAAACTGCAGGCAGTTTTTTCTTAACCCATGCATGTATTTTTAGATGAAGAGGAGCACCAAAGGAGTCCTTGAGTGCCACTTAGGTCCATTTTTTTTCAGCACTTACAGAGATAACAAAATTTCAGCATGAAAATAAGTCTTCATCAGAAGCTTGTGCTTTGAGAATCCTGAAGCAGCAGTTGTGTAAGATTGGCCACAGTATTGCTTTCAGTGGGGATTTAAGAGTAAATGGTCTTCGTTTAGTTGGGCTTGTGAGGATCACTCAAAATTATGTTTGTGGACTGAGAACAATGACTTCTGAGGCTGCAGGATCTGGTTTTCACTGCAGGAACAGCTGCAGCTGCTTTGGAAAGTCCAGCTGCCTCCGTGCTAGTGTCCAGCAGGACATGGCAAGGGTGTAAATCCCACCCTGCCCAGTGGCAGTGGCATTTTGGTCTCAGGATCTCCACAAGATGTCAGTGTAGATTTATTGGATTAGATATAAAAATCCTTGTGCTGTTCCCTCTAACAGATTAAAGCAAAAACTGTTCTAAAGCTGCACAATAGGTTTGATTGTGCTCTGGAACGTGTTGCCTGTGGAAGATCGAAGTGGCCAGCGCTGGCGTCGAGGGAGGAGGGTGAGTGTCACCCTGAAATGGGAGCAGAGCTCTTGGCTGAAACTGGCAACGCTTTGCTCCCATCAGCGTGCCCTTATTCCCTTGGGGGCAAGCTGCAGATGCACTCGTGCAATAAAGTACTCTGTATTTTACCCAAAGAAGAGCTGCAAGCCTGAAGAAAAACTAGAAGGGCCATCCAGGGTGGCAGGAAGCATGTGAGGATTGTTGGATCAAATCGTGTACTGGAGAAGTGTAACTGCTGGCTGGGTTGTATCCAAAGATTACTTGGTTTCTTTCCATACGAAAGCAGACTTGCAATGTCCAGAGAGCTGTGATCCTGCAAAGAGACTGGGACACAGCATCCAGCCGAAGGGAGTTCCCCTTTTACCTCTTTGCACAGCGGTCCCAGGCATAGCATAGGGGTGTTTGAGAGCCAAACAGCTCTCCTCTCTTCTGCCTTGCAGTGCCTGGTATTTTATTCCCATTTTCCCAACAAAAGCCGAATGCAATGCAGCCCCCCCGCCCCTCTTGCAGCTGGGGCTGCGGTCCCCGCCGCACAGCGCGGGGCTGGCGTGGGTGGCCCCGCTGCCACCGGCGGGCTCGGGAGCCGCCGGCGATGATTCACTGCGGTCCCTCCCGGGGCTGCGCCGTCACCCGCGAGGGAGGGAGGGAGCGAGCGAAAGGTGACGGTGTTTGTCAGCGGTGGCAGAAATAGCCACGTTTCGGATTTCACTGGGGAAGTGGGGAGGCAGGGAGGGAGACCACTGCGGCGCTCAGCCCCGGCCCCAGAGCGCCTCGTAACCAGGTGCTGGTGAAAGCAGCGCTTATCTTCCATGAGAGCGAGCATTCGCCCGCCTAAATTTGAGGGGATGCCAGCCACTCCTAGCATTTGCATTGTGCAGATCAGGTAGGGATGGGGATGCAAACTCCCTCTTTCCTTGGTGTGTCCTCTCAGCTCACCCTGGGGATGGATGAGATGACTTTCTGGGGTCAAGGGACTCCCGAGCAGGCACTCAGGATTTCTTGCCCTCTATGCTACAGCACCTGTGGGGCTCCACTTGACCCTTGGCCTCACTGGAGAATTATTCTTATTTTGCTGATGGCTTAGGAATTTTGCCTGTTCTAGGGCTGGACTCTGCCTGCTGCTTATTCCTGGCAGGCATGGGCTCTAGGACTGCCCAGGATGCTCTGCAAAGCTGGGCAGTTTTCAAAGATGGGATAATCTTATCTTTTGAGATAATTCTTAAAATAGAATGGATCCTGTTGCTCAGCACCACAGCAGCCACATTGGCTAAGGGAAAAGGTGCGAACAAAACAGCCACTGAGATTTAAGGGCAAAGCTGGGATCTTGTTTCTCAGGTTGGTGATTACCCCCTGAAATCAATGGGATTGCTCAAGCAAATTGCTATTTTAAACCTGACAAGGCTTTACTCTGAACTCACCCTAAGCCTATCTGGTGAGGAGATATTTGCTTAGTGCTTTCCAGTGGGAAGAATGGAACTGGAGACACACACCAACAGCTGTTCCTAAAAACCTCCCAGTCTCTTAGACCAGGGCTTAATCCATTATACATATATTACATATGGTAGCAGCAGGTGCAAAATTATTTTATAAAGCTGGATTTAGAAACTAACAAGTAATAAGAAGAAAAGTGAGAAAGGAAAAGGGGGAAAATAAAATATAAGGAATTTTTCAAATTTAGCCTAATTTTAAGTTGAAAAGGAACATTTCTCCAATGCTGCTATCAGTGTGATCTGCTCAAAATGCCCTGTTATAATAGAGATTAATACCCTGGGAAACATTGTTCTAATGAAATTGCTTGAAGTTACTTTTCCCCCCTTTCTCTCCTGATAGCAACTTAATATTGCTTTTTTTTGAGAAAGGTTGTTTTAGGACAGTCACAAGCTATCCATGCCTCAGTGTGGCAGTGCTCTGACAGATTGGCAGCGATACTGAGCGGCAATATCCAGACACGGATTGTGCCGGTGTCATGGGGGTGTAAATCCGAGTTTCCGATTGCTTCAGAATCAGGAGCAGCTGCCAGGCGCGGGAAAGGTTGCTTGCCTGAATTCAGGGCTGCAGCCGACCTGGTTCCTCTGCTCTGTCACTGCAAGCCGTGGGACTCAGGGAGTGGCAGGGAGGGATGGAGGCTGCAGCCTCTCAAGCCACTCAAGGCACCTCCGTGGCTGGTGGGGCTGCCATGGCTCCTGCTGGGATACAGCAGGGACAAGAGGGACTTCCCGGTGCTCTGCAGTGCCAGCTGTCTGCTTCTGTCTTCCAGACCTGCAACATCTCCTGCTCCCTGCTAAGTGCCTTCTGCAGCTGCTTCAAAAGCCGCTGTTAAGTTTCCCAGCTTCTGTTCTCCCCCTCCCCACAGAAAGGATCCTAATCTCATGGGTGCTTGCAAATGTGAAAAATGAAGCTAAGGCTGCTTCCCCTGCCTAATATTTTTTTTTAAAACTTGGTGAAACAAGCTTGGCTGTTCCTCTAGGCTCCTGCTGTGCCTCTTCTGCTTGCTCAGAGTGCAGTGCTTCTGGTTGTCTCTCCCTGATGGAAGCCACGGAGGCCTGACCCTGTGTGCCGGCTGCCACAGGAGCTTTGCTGTTAATGTTACTGATGCCAGCAACAGCTCCCAGCTGGCCAGACAAGGCCAGTACTCTTGTTTGGAAAGCCATGCTGGGCCCCACTGCAGGCAGATCCCTACTGGAGGAGACTGTGGCCGTGCATCTGACAAGGAGAGGTGTTGGAGGGGATACGCCTTCTCCCAGGCTGCGCTGGGTGCCCGGGTACGTGTGTACTGTGAAACCTGTGGCTTTGCTGTGAACCTAACCGACACCCCAGGCAGTTTTTCTGCAACGTGGTGATAATAGGACTGACCAAAACTGTAGCTCAAACACCGACTGGGATGTTTTGCCTCTGTGAACCAAGGGGCTGGGAATGGCTGGCTTTCCAAAGCCTGTGCTGTGTTGCACAGTGAATCATTTTCATCACGGAAAAGTGATGGATAGGAAGGAAGGAAGCAGACCCTGTGGTTTTGAGGGGGCTTGTTTCAGTTTGGCATCAGATAGCCAGGGAGGTGGGCTTGGTTGGCTGATGCTCAGCCCACAGCCCCAGCATCCCTGATCCATGGCGTGCCCAGCTGCATTCCCACAGGCTCGGGGCTGAAGTTCCTGCAGCTCCTTGTGCCCCAAATTTCCCAAAATTTTAAAATAAACTTGGATTTCTGTCTTGGCAGTAGTGTTATTTGGAGTTTGAATAGGGTCATGCAAGGCTCATTCCCAATTCTCCGTGGACATTAGCAATAACTCGCTCTTTGTCTCTTTTTCTGCAGCACATCCTCCAAATGAGTGTTTAATCAGAATCCAAGGTAGGGAGCAGACAGCTGTCACCTCTTTAATCACCACCACTGAAGTATTTCCACCATACTGCAGTGCAGGGTGGGATTCTTTGTCCCTCCTGGAGCCATCCCCACATCTCCTTCAGTTGCCAAAGCACTGTGTTGGTAACAGGAGCAGACTTGGGCATGGCCAAGGAGGCCAAAGCTGGAGCTATTACCTGGTCAGGAGGTTAAGGGGCACATCCCTGCTCTTCTCCAGGATACCCAGTGCCTTGAGACCCAGCAGCATCATCTCTGGCCACCATCCAGAGCTGAGGGGTGAATGCTCCAGTTTTCCCTCTCACCCAGCCCTGGGGAAAGCACTGACACCTGTAAGGCAGATCTTGTCCCTCCTCTCACCAGGTGGAAATGGGGAAGGAAAAACCTTAATCCCTCCTCTCCTGGACACAACGGGAAAGAGACGCTGTCTTTACTTTCCAGTGCCTTGCAGCTGAAAGGAGGAGGAGAAAAGTGAATGTGGAAAGGGAGAAAGGAGAGGCTTGGGGCATGGAGATTCCCCTCAGTGATCCCTCTGGAGTCTGCTGAGTCCTGAAATGGGCACGCTGGGTGGGAAATCTGCAGTGTGGCACCCTGCCTGCAGAGAAAGCTCTTCCTGACTCACACAGTAACAGTACAGGGCAAACTGGGAAGGCGACCCAGAGAAAAATCTGTCCCACCTGTGGTTGTGTCAGGGGTGTTGCTGGGTGTTATTTATAACATTTAATTATTATTTTTTTAACTTGTCCCAGTTCTTCCCAGGAAGAGAAGGTCACTCCAGCCATTGCTCAGGAAAGAAGATGATGTTAAAGTGGTAAAAAAGAACCAAATTCTTGTGGGTTTATTTTTTGTTTGTTTTGGTTTTTTCATGGTTTTGCCATTCTCACTTTTGTGAGCACTCCTACATAATTCACACTAACGAGAGTTGAGCTTGGTATTAAAAAAAAAAAAGGGTGGAGCAGCACAGAAAAATGGAGGTGAGCCTGTGTTAATGCTTGGCAAATAAAAACCC
The DNA here is from genome assembly GCF_017590135.1 of Pyrgilauda ruficollis. Taxonomy (NCBI): domain Eukaryota; kingdom Metazoa; phylum Chordata; class Aves; order Passeriformes; family Passeridae; genus Pyrgilauda; species Pyrgilauda ruficollis. The sequence continues at coordinate 1,815,424 of NW_024519207.1, read as the reverse complement.
AAACATTGAACCAATTTCTTGGCAAAAAGCACATGCCAGGGTGGTGGGCAGAGGGGGCAGGCAGCTGAGCAAGGGAGAACCTGGCAGAGGGAATACAGCCCTTGCCTGTTTTTGTCTGATGCCTGGTGTGGGATGAGAGCCTTTTGAAGAAGGAAAATCAGCCCTTGCTTACAGATGGGATGAGTCTGGGCTCCAAACAGGAGGTGTTGGTCCTAGAGAGGATCACTTGTGGCAGCAGCTCCAGGGTTATGGCCATGATTTGCCTCTGCAGTGTGTGGGAATGGTCAGGGGCACTGAAAGAGCACCACACCTATGTCCTGTCTGTGGCCTGAGGTTGTCACCATCATGTACCCAACCTGGGAAGAGTGGTTACTGCTGTGAAAGGATGCAGAATCAGGCATAAAATGGGAAGAAATTACAATCCTGTGGCAAGTTTCCCCTACTTCTTTTGCTCTCTCTATGGCTAAAAAGAAGAAGTTGAGGGGCTTGGGGCCTTCCACAAGTGTTCACCTCAGGCTGTGGGCTCAAAACCTGCCCTATTTAGAGTGTAATCTCCTTACTTTGCTGTGGTCTGGTATAACTGTGAAGTGGGATGAGCAAACTCCTCTGCCCTGGCAGCATGACCCTGCCCAGGAGTAAATGACTGTGGTGGCTGTCAAGTAAATGCAATAAAAAAATTAAATGTAGCTGTTAACACACCTCTCCTCGCTTTGACTCTTACAATTAGGTCAGATAGAGCAGCTACTAATTTGAGTAGTTTCTGTGGCTCCCCTCAGACAGCCTTTTTAGCAGCAGTCCCTGGTTTTTAATTGGGCTATGGAAAGACATTACCCTTTTCTGAACCGTTTGCTAGACCTTCTCACCTCCACAGACAGTGACACATGATTTTACTGCACAGAAGCCAAAACCAACAAATCAACAAATAACTCGTGGTCTCTGATAATCCAGGTGACGTAGGCGATTAATTGCTGAGACACTTACAGGAAGACACTTGCATGCTGGGTTTTGGTCGTGACAAATGAGCTGTGACTGTCAGGGTGCATGCTCTGCCTTCTCACGGGAATGGAGATAAAGACTTGAATCTAGGACATCCAGGGCTAGGTCAGTTCAAAGGTCCCTGACAAGGGTTTGTCTCTGGGATGAATGTGTGTCCCTTCCCATCCAAATGGTCCAACACAGAGGTAGCTGTGTTGCACCAAGATTCTTGCAGGGGAATAAGGCTGTCTGTGCCATCCCGTGCCACCCCTGAGCTCCTGAATCTCCCAGGTGAGCAAGACCTGTGATTCATGCATCACGAAGTCAAAGGGAGGCAACATAACTCTCTAATCTGATCTGTGTGCACTGCAAGCTGGGTGGCTTATTAATTTCAGCTAGAGAATTTTTTTCCCTTTTTCTTTATTTCAGAAAAAAAACAAGTAAACAAGCCAAAAATTTGTGACTTAATGGTTTCCAGTGATGGAGAGTCCACAGCATGACTAAGTAAATTGTTGCAGGGCTTAATTGTGCTGACGAAGTCAATGGAATTACTGTAAACTGAGGTTATACTGGTGTGACTGAATAAAAAATTTGGCCTAGTTACCCGAAAGGAGCAGCACTTTAAAGTCTCTGTACGTCTTTAAATAAAATTATTCTCCAGCAGAAGATGTGGAAATGCAAGACTTTTCTTCCAAAGCACACTACAGCAGTCAATCGGTCTCCAGCATACTACTGGAATATTAATGCCAAATCCAAGTTGCAGCCATGTTTAAGACAGTTAATTGGACTTATTTCATCCATCAGTCTGTCTGTTGTTGTTAGGGCTATATTGCTGCTGGCTGTGATAACATTTTTATCTGTTAACTTCCAAGCTGCTACGAGTAACACCAGCTACTCACGAAATGAGTCAGCTAACTTTCCTTTTAACTGTTTTTTCTGCTCCCCGAAGGTGTTATGAATGTTGTGGTATGACAAGCTGGTCAGCACTCATTCCTTTAAAGCTTATGTATCAATTTTATTGTCACAGTAGGCTTTCTAAAAAATGGAATCAGAGTCTGCAGCAGCTGGGCAAGATCTATTTGCCAGTTCAGTGCAAAGACCTGAGTGAAAACAATTGTTTTGATTTATTTAAAAAGCATCTTATGATGGAAATTGGTGTTACAATATCCAGGCTTTTACTCCCACAGGAACAATTCTTACAGGCTATCTGAATTATCCAGAAAGTTGCAAGGCAGATTTATACTTAAACTGGATTATAAGGAAATACAGTGCAAACCACTGCAACAAATCATTGCTAATCGCAATCAATTGGAGTGATTAAAGCCCTGGAATCTCTCCCAACGTTGGGTTGATGGATGTGAAATTGCATGCAAGTGGCACTGCGGCTCCCAGTGCCAGCCCAACGCTGTGCCTCTCATCCCCCTCTCACCCAGCATGTTGCAAGGTTTTCCCTTGAACCAGCGTCCTGATAAATGGCTTTTCCACCCTGGATGATATTTTCACAGGAGGACTGAAGACCTTTATCTCAGAGAAAGAAGGAACACTGTAGATTGTTACACCCTACAAAGATTTTAGCCCCTACAGATTAGTCACACCCTTACTCAGGTAAAATACAGACTAGTTAACTTTTCACATGAAAAAAAATGTCTGTGGTATTCTTCTTCACTTCCTGTGCTTAACTGCTGGGGCTATGGTTAAGAGCTATAAGAAGCTATACTTTACCACACCAAATGTGAACAGGGAGTTCCAGCTTAATGAGTTTTTACATACATTACAGAAATATTTTGAAGTTTAAGAAGTCTCTTGGATTATGTTTGTTCAGTGTTTCAATAACCTCCTCTGAAAATACAAAGATAATTCTTTTTTCTAATCCACAATATTTTACTTATTCCTCAACTCAATGTTTGCTTCATGCTGATTATAACTCCGTGGCACTCAAATGTGTAATTTCCAGAAGTCATTTGCTCTCTCTGTTGGGAAAAAACAAGGAATTACACCCCAGAGGATGTTTCCTACCTACAGGGTAGAGATGGCTCTCCTGGGACTGCAGAGGGGGGTGACAAGATGTGCTGTGCCAGAAGCCCACTGTCACCATCACTGTCTGGGAGCAGAGGGTGATGGATGTCCTCGAGCATGTTGACGACAAATGATGCTGACATCCTTTGAGGAAGGCCCCTAAAATGTAATCCTAAATCTGTCTCCTCAGTAGCCCAGAAAGTCTGGTGTAGCTGGTGGGATATAAGAGAAATTGAGCATTTCAAAGCCAGAACAGGGTGTCTTCCATGCCCACTGCACTGGTGTAACCTTGGCCTGCACAAGAGAAGACTTCTATAATGTCCCTATGTTTTACCCTCATCAGGACACACCAAAAGAGAGAAAATGAAGTCCCAGATGACCCATCACCCACCTGCCATGCCCCCTGGGAGATGTGAATGTCTCCCACCTGCTCTGGGGGGGAGGCAGAAGATGTGCCCACAGACAGCGGCACCCGGGAGAGCAGTGCTGTAATTGCTGAGTGGTGAATACCTGTTTGTCATGTTCTGGAATCCTCCCCCACCTACACCCACTTTGTGTGCCTCTTTCCTGTTTGGAGGGGAGATTATCCCAGCCTGTGAACACCCCGGAGCACGACAGCTTTGTGCAGCTCTCCCCAAGTAGCAGAGGTGATGGTGAGGATGATGCCCATTGTAAGGAAAGCCGTGCACCACAGGAGCTGCCCCCCAAATGCCCTTTTGAAGTCATCATCTTCTCCAGCTCCTGTGCTGCAATAAACGGCATCCACGCTGCGTGTGCAGCACTGAGAGCACCACCAGCTCGGCTGGGGTTTGCAGCCACTGAAAGAGACCCTGAAGAGGTGCCAACAGCTCAATAGGATGTTCCTGTATCCCAGCACAGCTGTACCTCACAGGCTAGGGGAGGTGACCCAGATCCAGTGCACCCTATCTCCCCAAAGGGTGTTGCTGCAAAGCAAAGCGGCACTTCTTGATGCAATTGCTCCTTCGTGACAGGAATTAGGGAGGTGTGCTTTAATGAAGAGTGGCTTTGGCTTCATCCTGAATCCCTGTGTGGGAGGATTGCTCTGCTGTGGGCCGGCACTCTGGGTGGGTTCACCCTGCTTCTCCACACAGCCAGTGGCTCCAGGCATTACAAGACCACCCCTCTGGCTCTGGCCAAAAGTCACCTGAAATCACTCCTTGCTGGTGGTGCCCGTGAAGGAGGCAATGGTGACCTGGACTGATCATTGTGCCTTCTGTAGAGCAACAAACATTTGAGAATGAAGAAAGTAGTGAGGGGAGGAAAAAGCCCCTGTATTTCTGTCCTATTTTTTGTGGTGATTTCTCGTGGTATCAGGATACTTGGGTTGACAGGCCAATATGGGCTGCAGCTGATTCAAGCCAGAAGATTTTAACAAGGCAAAAGGGTCAGCTGGCCATGGAGGCTCTTCTTCTTCCTCCTATTGTGAGTCCTTGGGATGTCTCCCTAGTAGGTCTGCTTGGATTTAATACTCCCTGAAAGCACTCAGGACTGCCTCCACAGGCACTTCATGTGCTTAATGTTTCTGGAGCCTACAGTCCATCCCTACAAATGTGTACAAGGTTCTGCATGTGCCAGAGTTACAGCTCATGGAGTATCACAGAGCCTCCTCTCTTTCATTTTTTTCATAGTATTTTTCGTAGTATTCCCCCATTTTTACCTTCATCTGGCATTTATTAAGTTGCAGAGGATACTCATCCCTGGCTTTCATGCCATGTTACCTGGATGGCTGCCTGAGAGCCTTCAGGTTTGTTCTTACCTTCACAAGCTTGGTTCCAGCATATCCCTCCCCTGGGAGAAACCTGGCATGTGCCCCTATCGCTGCTCCTCTGCTCCTGTGACCATTTCCACAGTTTGCGTGTTCAAGGCTGTGTTCTGCTTTTCTACCAAATAGCTCAGTGCTGGAATGATCCTGTAACTCTCAGCTGACCACGAGATGCTTGTTCAGCAAATGTGGGTCTGTTCTTCAAGTCCTTTCATGCTGCCTCTCAGCCAAGCACCACTTTCCAAAGGAGTGTCTCACTTTTAATGGTGAAGAGTCCCATTCCTAGTCAAGGTGATGTTTGTGGCACTGGACAGAACTGTCTCCTGAAAAGTCTCTCCTGCTCCTGTGTAATATTTCTCTTACTGTGCAGGTTGTACATGCTCTGCTTCTCAGTAAGTACTGGAAGCCCTGGTCTGAAGACTCTTGTGAAAAGGTTTTGTTTCTTTTAAGTGGAACAGGTCTTTGGAGAGTCAGACTCTGGTAGTGTGTGTGCCTTTCCATGCCTTTGACAGACTTCCATGCCATTTTCTGTAAGTTCATCCTCGGTGCCTCTTGCTGGTGTCTCCCTGGACTCTCAGTATCCCATTTCTGCACATCTTGCCTTAAATTGGTTCTTCCTACCTTCACAAAAAGACAAAAAATCCTCTCACGTTCCCAAGGTGCTTCAACACCCTGGAATCCCTGGCTCCTGCCACAGAGTTCCCTCTCTACCTCTTGCCATGCCTCACCATTGCTCTTTGCCCTGCCTCCACTTCTGATGTGAAATCAGCATTCTCTGCTGGTAGGTAAGGTGAGCCCTGCAGAAGAGTGGCTGATGAAAACAAGTCTTTGTTAAAATAACAGGTTAGCAGAACGGAGCAGTCTGAGAAGGGGGAAACCTACCCCTTGTAGGACCAGTACCAGCTGACTCCATCTGCAGCCCTTCCAAACAAGAATATTCTGGTGTTCTAAAGGCCATCAGTAATTCTGACTATAATCCATGTAGACTTCAAAGTCATTGCCAGTCTTCTCTCCCTTTCCCAGCCCATTTTCAGGTCAACATACTAATTTTTAAGTTGATATTAGGACTTCAACACTGGCATGGCATTTTAAAGTAAATTCAGTAGCAGAGGTTGAACAACACTAACAGATTACTAATTAATGTAGCTTTTATCAAAGTGAAGCCCCCTTCATAAAGATGGTTTTAAATCATAGAAAGATGGTTTTAAATCATAGAATGGTTTGGATTGAAAGGACCTTAAGGATCCTGTAAACTCACAGCTAAATGTAAATTTGTGTGTTTGATAGTACTGTGCAATAATAGTAACGATGGTATTATTTAAAATACTATTTTTAGTCTTTTATTGTAGGTCAAGGGAGGTGATTCTGCCCCTCTGCTTCACTCTCAGGAGACCCCACCTGGAGTGCTGCATCCAGCTCTGGGGTCCTTGGCACAAGGAGGGTGTGGATCTGTTGGAGTGAGTCCCAAGGAGGGCCATGAAGGTGATTAGAGCAGGAGCACCTCTCCTAAGCAGACAGGCTGAGAGTGGGGGCTGTTCAGCCTGGAGAAGAGGAGGCTTCAGGGAGACTCTAGAACACCTTCCAGTACCTGAATGGGGCTACAGGAGAGCTGCAAAGGGACGCTGAACAGGGGCATGAAGTGGTAGGAGAAGATGTAATGGCTTTAAAATGAAAGGGGGTAGATTTGGATTGGAAATTAGGAAGAAATTTTTTACTGTGAAGGTGGTAAGGCACTGAAACAGATTGTCCAGAGAAGCTGTGAATGCCTCGTCCCTGGAAGTGTTCAAGACCAGCCTGGAGAGGGTTTAGAGCAACCTGGTCTAGTGGAAGGTGTCCTTGCCCCCAGCAGGGGGGTTGGAATTAGATGACATCTAATGCTCTGACCTACCCCTACCACTCCATGATTCTGTGAAGTCAAAACAGAGGACTACTCAGCTCTCATGTCTTCCAGGCCGGCTTTGGATAAGTGAATTTTCTCTGCCTGTTTTTCTTCCTCAGCTACAAATGGAGTTAAAGGTGATTGGCAAGAACTAAAACTGTAAGTTTTCGATGCTTGAGTCATGGCAGGTGAGCCTTACCCACTGCTAAATAAAGCCACACACAGCTTCTTAAATGCCCATCTCCCCAGAAGCCTTGGACAGCAGAAAAAGAACTTGTAAGCTGCTCTTCCACCTTAGGACTGGGAAGATTGCAGGTACTTTCCCCTTTGCCTGGAGATATTGTTAGAAGGCAGCAGAGGCCCATTTTAATGCCATAAAAAGTTAATTAACTCCATTTTCCCCCCAACTTAGCTGAGCAAAGGCTTTGTGTAAGCCACATGCACTATAGTGAGAAACAGGCTTTTCTCCCACGTTCTTGCTGTGCCCGCAGTGATACGGCTAGCGAAAGCTGCTGTCTTCTCAAAAGGAAAATCTTACATCTGAATTGTTTCCAATGGCCTGCGTTGCTCTTTTGGTTTCTAGCTAAACACACTGCATTAGAAGAAATTCCTGTCACGAATTGCCTGCTTCCCCCACCAGGCCCTTGTGAATCATCCACAAGGGAACAACACGGCACCGCTACCGTGCTGAGCGGAGCAGCTGCCAGGCTGCTCTCCTCGTCTGCTGCAAGATGATGCCCAACGTGAGCATCCAACAGCTCTCATGGGTCGATAATCAGAAATCATATTCAAAATTTTTGACCTGTTTTTCACCCCAGTTGATTCAAACAAGATATGCTACCATGGTGTTGCAGAAGAGGTTTCCAGAAACTTTCTCACAGCAGGGCTGCCTGTGACAAGAAGTGTAAAAAAGTCTCTGCAAATCAGGGAACTTATTCTGTGGTGCAATCTGTGTAGGAAAAAGTTCACTCGCCACTTTTTGCTTGGCTCTGCCAGTGCAGATTCAACATCTCGCAGCTTCGATTCCCGCGAAGCACTCTCAAAATATTTGTCACAGTCTGCTTTTGCTTGAAACCTACGGAGCAGAGCAAGCTGTGCAGCACAGCGTGCCAGCACGCTTGTGAAAAACCCCTTCTGGATGCCTGTCACTGCTCTGCTTAGCACTTTGCACTCTGTCTCTAGCCATTTTCTTGACCTTGTGTTTACCTCCATGGCACTTACCCACTTCCTCGCTCAGCTGAGACCTCGTTGGCTGGCTCAGACGCTGCTGCACACGCAGCAATCTGTCAGCTAGGCCGTAATAACCCCGCTGAGGAAGAGATGCGCTGATTTCATCTGACATTGGCACACGAATTGGATTAAAATATCAAAGAAAGGATCTAGTGGTGTAGGTGTTTTTGTAGACCCGTTTGCATGACTTCACAGAGGTTGCTCAAATAGATGTTTTTTTCTGACCACTGTAAGAAAACCATGACGGTGGAGGAGGAGTACTAACCGTGGTGTAACAATGGTGTGTGGGATGAGGAGTTGGGTAACCGATGTGCCGGTGATCCCCAGCTCCTGCTTTGCAAACCACCCTTCTGGCCACTGAGCTACTCTGGCTGCTGATTTCACACCACCAGCAACCACTGAGTCTCCTTTCTCACCTGCAGCTGGAGCAAGCTGAGGACAAAGAGGGGATGAAAACGATCTGGGTGACTCCTTCTGCAGGATTTGTTCTGGGCTGTGTTGGACCACAGAATACAGTCTTGTCCCTGGAGAAAAAAAGAATGAAAATGAAAGGTTATAATGCAAATCTGTAATGCTGCAGAACTGAGGGAGGACAAAGACACATTCCTGAAGACCTGTTAGAAAAGCAAATAAAACTAAGAGGTGTTCTGGCGAATCAGAAATATTTGGTCATCACTGTCTTCAAACTACAACCCTTGATAACCAGTTAGCTGCAGAGAAATTCAGCGTACTCAGTTGTGGGTTTTACAATCTCCCTACTCAGCTATCACATTTTGGTACATGATGACATTGTTTTGGGCTTCTTTGCCATTGTTCTCTCTCTTTCTTGTCTTCTCCTTTTCTTGTCCTTGCCACCTTTCACAGAGACTTCTACAAGATGACAGAAAACAACCTTCTTCACTCTTTCTCCACTCTTCAAGCTGCCAACTCACTGGTTGAAGTTGATGCCCTGGAGGGTTCTGGATGATGTACCACAGCAGAAGAGGTGTAAGACACAGTTATTGTCCATCGGTCAGTCTCCAGGATGAAAAACCTGGAAACTGTTGGTGACAATCCAAGTCACCAGCCTTGGGCTTCTGCCTCTGCAGCTTCCTTCTCCACAGCTTTGGGGCTCTGGAGAGGGTAAGTCCTTTCCTTTCCTCTGTGCTTTCCAGCAGGCTGAGGCTTGGAATCCTGCTCGTTTGGGGAACTGACTTTGAACGGGTTGCACTGCTGGGTGGGATTTTGGGCATTTCTCTGGAGGAGGCTGGACATCTACTTCATGCTCTGGGTGCCCCTCTGCTAACAGGGGTTTGGGGAGGAAGGGTCTAGACACAGTCAGACTGGTGCCTGTGTTTGCACTCCTGATTTAGTTTCAATGTCAAAAAAACCCCACTCATTAGATTCACATGATGGAACAGCAAAGAAAGTGTCTATTTACAGAGGCTGAGGAAAATCCACAGAGATGTGGGTTGCAGTTATTTGTCTGAATGGCGCCTCCTGACATCACGAGTGGCTGGAAAGGCTTGCTCAGGAACAACGGAGAAGGCAGCTCTGCCTGGCTCTGTTAAAACCTAAACACCTTCAGTATCTGGAATTGTATTTCTTGGTTTTCACTATAAAAGTCTGATTTTGCAGGAAATTTGATGTGTAGAGAGGACAATGCTTTCTGAGGCTTGTGAGAAAAGCATCCTTCTCGCTTGTTTGCAAAGTGACTGCGTCACAGACATTTTACAGAGAGTAAGATGAGGAGTGCAAGTAGAAAAAATGGAAAAGGTTTCACTTAAAAAAAAATTGTAGGAATTTATCACCTGAAAGGAAAACACATCTGACAGGTCGGGGAAGTAAAAAAGGAGTCCTGCTTTTCTGCACTTAATTTCCTGTAATGTAAAATTTCATTGTACAACAGAACTATGAAAGGCTCAAGTTTTTAAAAAACCCATATATGTTAAGGAATTCTTAAAAATTAGTTTTCATCCCTTGTCTATTTTTGTTTTGACTCTTGAGTTCTTCTTCAAGTGTTCATCCACATTCAGTGGCCATGTCTGCTGGGTCCTGGGTCGATGGATTGCAAGAATTGTTGAGAGTGCCTTGGGTCAAGGAGGGAGCAGCTGGCTGCATGACACAGCACTGCATCACGAGTTGTCAGTCCCTGAGACTCTCTGGATGATGAGCTGTGCCCTGTGCCCAGTATGGAGACGCTCTGGGCAAGGACTCCTTTGATCTCCAGATCTTGCCTCTTCTTGCAGCATTGCTCTACTTCGCTGGAACACCACAAGGAATTGTAGGCTGGGGATGTTTTTTTTTTGTTTTTTTTTTTTTTTTTTTTTTTTTTTGTTTTTTGTTTTTTTAGGTTTTGGATGGATTTTTTGTTGCAAGATGCTTCATCAGCCAGCAAGGTTCATAGCCACAATGGGAGCGAAGAGTGAAAGTGGGTGGCTCTCAGGGAGCCACTGCAGAGTTCTGTGCAGCTGGAGCAGCATTTCTGGTGTGTGTGGGTGGATGGATCTGAATAGCCCCACCATTTTCTCCTTTGCACCCCATGCCTTTCTCTGTCTCAATCACCCATCTAAATATCATTGGAGATCCCCGTCTGCTTTAGGGATGATCTCCAGATCTTGCCTCTTCTTGCAGCATTGCTCTACTTCGCTGGAACACCACAAGGAATTGTAGGCTGGGGATGCTTACTCCAGACCTGTGAGTGCTGCAGGATGATGGCAGCCATGCCCCAGGACTAAAAGGACAGGAAATGCTGACTGGCTCTTGCATGGCAGAAAGCGAGGCAGGACCAGCTTCCTAGCACACACTTGACCACGTGAACTTCACTGCAGTGTAGACTTTGGAAAAGGAAAATTATTTCTGACTGCACCAAGGGCAGAGGCTCTGGTTCCATTTGCCCACTGAATCATAATGCACACTATGGTGGGGACATGAATGTGGCCTGGGTGAGCCCTCTGTGGGACATCCATGCAGACCTGCCCTGGACACCTCTGGAGGCTGCCTGCTGTCCCTTGGAGCTCTGAAATGACAGCCCTTCAGTGTCTTTTAAGTATTTTTGTGGGTTTTTTGTTTTGCAAAAGTTTCAATTTGTGGTGCTCTGATATACATCCTTTTTCTTCATACAATGGATATTTCTCTCCTTATTCCATGCCCATTTCCCTCCTTTCTATTTTTTTTCCTTTTCTTTTTTGATAGCTTTTCCCTCATTGTGACTTATTTTTGTGATTTTCTTATCTTCCCCCACCTTTTCCTTCTTCCCTTTTCTCTTTGTTCTCACTCTTTTGCTTCAGTATATTTCACATTCTCCAGTGGCTCTGGTACCCTTTGGAGAGGAAAGTGTATCCCCTGTGAATGCCTCAATGAAGAGTTCCCAACACCAGGAAAGTCATACTAGAGAGTCCAGTTTCTGTCTTAGACTCACCCCACCATTTTCTCCTTTGCACCCCATGCCTTTCTCTGTCTCAATCCCCCATCTAAATCTCATTGGAGATCCCCGTCTGCTTTAAGGATAAAAAGAAAAGCCACCAAACTGCTGCCCAGCATGTGCCTTCCCATTATTGATCTTGTGGCAGGAACTTATCTGGTAGTATTTGAGGTTCACTCTTTGGGGCCTGGCAGATGTACCTGTAAAATTGAAACTACTGGCTGCTGCTCTTATCTGGTTGCAGGCCGGTGCGTGGTGTGCCTCTGCCTCTAGGCAGAACCTGCTGCTGGGACCATGCTGGTTTCGGTTTCATCAGTATGTTTTCCTCCCTCACAGGCCAGGCACGAGCAAGGGTTGCATTTGCAGCAGCAGATCTCAAAGCACTCACACAGTTAACCATCAGGGTTGCAATGAGTACACATTTTTACACCTGTTTTATGGAGAGCTGGAAGCGTGAAGCTGCTTGGAATGCCGTCCATGGGATATGGGCATTTACCCTATGGACAGGATTTGCCCCCTACAGACCTTACCCCCTGAGTGTCCTGCCCAAGATTTGCTTTCTCTGGTGTGCTAATCAGCAGCAGCATAGGAACATATGCATAAGTGTCAAAATACTGTCTTCCTATTATTGTCTAGGCAAGTTTGCATCTATATAAATCTAGCATAAAATGCATATAATGTTATCATGCATATGTATTTGTGTAGCATATACATAATCACCTCTTTGTATGGAAATACAGTTTTATCCATAAGTAAATACACTTTTCAAGCATGAATTCAACAATGGAAAAAAAATATTTGCTTTTAAAAGTAAGCCTTTATTATGCCTTCATGCTGATTCTGCCTGTGAATTATTTTTCTTGTTGATAACAGGTAGCTATCAGTTTTCCAGGGAAACAAAGGAAAAGAAGATGAAATAGTTGTCAAGCGTTGCATTGTACCATGCCATGAATTTTCCTTCCTAGAGGCTGAAAAGAAACCACTGAATTATATCGCAACTGTCAAGTGTCCTGTTTTTAGTTTGTTGCTCAAACACAATAAAATTATTTAATATACAAAAGCTATCATGCACAGCCAGTTGGTCTTTCCTTCAGCAATATATAGAGGAAAACAAGGAATGAGAAACACACCTGAAAATGGTGAAACATTGACAGTAGAACATTGGAGAATATTGTAATAGATCATATTTACGACAAAACAGAAACTCAACACCCTGGAAAACACACAGAGCACTTGAACTGTGTTTACTTCCAGGCACATTGGCCTTTGCATAGGGGTGGGCCGGGTGATTCAGCTGAATCTGAAACCTGATAAACTCTTGCCTTCTGTTTTTACATCACAGCCAGTGATTGCACATGACACATTGGGACAGATACCGCTATGCAGACACTACCTTTGGTATTTTTTGTATCAATCCAGGCAAGGATTGTTCCTTGGTCACGCTGCACTTCAGTCTTTCACTTATGGGGGTGTGTATGTGGGTGCCAGAGGATATATGTTTAAATGGGAGGTCTTGTGCCTGGATTGTGAGTTGAGAGAAGAGCTTGTGTGAACAATTTTCTTCTGTTTAGCTTCTGTTTACAAACTGTGACAGCAGACTCTGGTTCCCAGTAACTTATGCCTCATCTGAACTCATTCAGTGAATATGCTTTTGTCCAAATATTAAGAATCATGCCTAGAAGGAATTTGAGCTACATTAATTGCACCAACCAGTAAAGTTGTCTTATTATTTCTTTTCTTTGATTGGAAAAACATGCAAGTACTTCTGGCATAAGCACTGGCATGAGAGAATTTAAAATTAAATTCTGATTCCTTATGAAATTGCCACTTAGAAATGGTTCCATGAAACCTTGCCCTCAAATCTTTATTGTTTACATTTTTGCAAATATTGAGAACAAATGAGGTATGAACAACAACAAAGGAAACTGTTCAAAAACACACAGTAAATACTTATTGCGGCACTTCTTTTGAGCCAGGGTGGTCCAATGTCAGCAGCCTTTAGATTTTGGTAGCCCAACACCCAGCAGCTCCATCTCCTAGCCTGGGAAGCACAACCCCACCTTTGTCCCACTTGCCAAGTCCTTTTTACCCCTCCTCCTGGCAGCAGTGCCTGGCAAGCCCTCTGGCCACTCTCTGCCACCAAAGCTGCTACAGAGAAATTGGGGGAGGAGAAAGGAGTTGTCTGTGTCTTGTGGCTGTCTGGTTTGAAGAGCCACTGTCAGCTGTTGTTGGTGAAGAAGAGGAAGAGGAGGAGGAGAAGAAGGAGGGTGAGGAGAAGAAGGAGCAGGAGGATGTGGCCATGGCTGTGTAAACCCTGGTCACAGCAGCCCAGCTCCCTGCAGCACTCCGTGGGGAGATGAAGAGAGAGGTGTTTGGCAGCTCTGCCATCACCAGCCGCAGCTCCCCATCTCCTCTGAAAAGAAGGGGTGGGCTGCCTGAAGGCATTCTGGAGGCTGGAGTTGCACCACATTGTGTGAAGATCTGTCAGTTCTCAGCTCTGAGATATGTCCAGTGAAGTGGGCAAGCAGTGCAGTCAGCGCATGGCCCCAGTTCCAGACATGGATGTAAACCCAGAAGGGCCTTGCTGCCTCTATGGGAGCATTCAGGTTTTTTCCCCATGTGTAAAAGGAGATGGACCTAAACCAAGATAACTTCAAACCCCCCCATCAGCAAGAATCCTGACACCTCTGTGGTGACATGAATTTTTTTATTTTAAGGACCAGGACCAATGTTTGTCCCTGCCTATGCATCCTCTGTGAGGTCCTCTGCACATCATGTGAATTCCCAGTGGGCAGCTTTCCCTCCTGCAAAGCAGGACAAGCCATTTTGCCTTTGTTTTGCCACCTCTCTGCAGCACCTTGTTAGCCTGTAAGCCTTCGTGTGCACAGCCTTTTTCTCACTGTCGATGCAATGGCAGAGGGGTCAAAGACTGTGTATTTTCCGTGCACTATAAAGTGGGATGAGTGGGATTTGCTACAGTGGGCTGGCCTAAAGTCCGCTGGCTGAAAGTGACTGTGAACCACCTGGAGTAAGAGCCTGGCACCTCAATGTTCGATCAGCTCCACCATCTGGGGTGGTGAATCACCCATGGGAAGAACATATTTCTCTCCACTGACCATGGAGTGACCCTAAATGTGACACCCACCTCTCCCTGGGCCAGACAGACCCTGACCTGCCTGTGGGTGCTGCTGTCTGAGGTGGGAGGCAAAGGGCAGGTGTAAAGGGAATGGGCTCTCCAAGCTGTGGTGAGGGATCAGCAGATCTTCAAATTCCATCTGTGGTTTGTGCGGTTGGTGGGGAAAGATGCGCAGCCCCAGGAAGTAACTCACAGTAAAGCTCCTGCTCTGAAATGCCGTGCAAGAGGGACTGCCTTTCTCCAGCGGCTCTGGAAGAAGCCTCAGATGGGTTGGGAGAGCACCAGACCCTTTGAACTCCCTTGGCAGGGCAGTGTAAATGCCTTGTTCAGCCAGGACGTGTCCAAACCCTTCTGTGTGGGGCAGCCCTCTGCTACCCCGGGCTGGGAGGGGAGGTGACTGAGGTGCCGTGCCAGCCTTCCGGTACCTTAGGCTGCTCAGAAACATGCACTGCAAATCATGTCCCCTCTGAGGTTCAGGGGAGGAAACTGGGGGTGCTGAACTTCCTCATACTTCCTCAAAAAATAGGATTTCTCCCAGCTCTGATGATACCAGACACAACTGGGTATTTCATTGTTGCTTTTTATGCTGTAAAAACATTTGTACTCTCTCACTATGCACATACGTGTAGAAAAAAAGAGCTGTACATAGAGTACGAGTGCTTTCAACTTCATGTAATCTCCTGCTGAATTTGATCAAAACCTCAGAACGTGAATTATACAGACAGTAGTAAAAAGACAGCACAGATCCTTTATTTTGGCTGCTTCAAACCCAGAATATGAATAGAAGGCTCTGCTTTATTTCAATGATGATAAAAGGCAATCTTCAGGTCTTAAATTTGAAAAAAAAATACAAGCTGATGCTCAGGTTGATAGGAGCTATTGTATTGTAGAGGAGTAGAAAATGGGAGCAGGAGTAGGAGTAGAGAAATGAAAAGGTGGAGTGTAGGAGGAGGAGGGTGGGAGTAGAAAATGAATTGTGGTGCATCCATCAGCATTTCAGCATTGTGGGAGATGAGATAAACCTAATGCTGTCATTTGTAGATGCAGTAAAATTTCTTGTACTGAGCCATCACTGTGCTGAGCTGTTTGAGGAGCAGGAAGCTCCCCTCAGCAGCTGAATGGGTGGGTTTGTTCACATGACATTGCCTAAGGGCGGTCAGCAGTGTTGGAGTGCACTAGATCAGTGCAGACAGGGTTAGACACTTTTATTGTGCATGGCATGTTACTTTTTGACTCTAAAATCTGTTGATTCAATCCCCAAATTCTTGACAGAGAGAAGAAATTCTAAAAAGAAAAGTGGCAGATCACAGTGTGTGGACTGGGGCCCTACAGAAGAACTCACTCACCTGGGTGGTTCTGCCCAAGTCAGAGCAAACTACCAGGATTACTCATCCCAGGAAAGTGCACAGCATCGTCTCATTGGCCTTCATCCTTCCTCCAACCCTCAGCAGACCTGGTCCCAGCTGTTGGCATGCAATAGCCAAAATCTCTGCAGCTCAGCTCTGCCTGTTGCGTTGTGAGTCACAGGGCCCCACTTGCTGAGCAAATGCAGCATTTGGAAGGTTCTGGTATTATCTTCTCCACCTGCATGTCCCTCACATCTCATTGCAAACTGCTGTCTGCACTCCCTGTATTCACTGCTGACTTTTGAGCTGCAAGAACAGCAGTGACATGGGGCACAAAGGTGGCAGAGCCCTGCCGAGAAGATGAGGGGAGCGACAGAAATGTAGTGTAGGGCCAAGAAAGGAGAATGCAACCTCTATCCAGCAGAATGACCTGGGCTTCCTAAAATTCCCCAACAGTAGCCTTCCTCCTGGTTTTCACAGTTAGCGTCTGACAAAGAGAAGATTTTTTTTTTTCAACATCTGCATATACCAATAGAGTTCAGGGAATAGCCTCCCTACTTTGGACAAAGTAGAGAGAGATGACTGCAAGATTAAAAAAAAAAACAAAAAACTCCTTAGAAGAAAGCCTGGGTAATAAATCCACTTCCTTTAGCAGGATGGGTGCCAATCTGGCTCTTAGACCCCCCTTTTATTTTTTTTCAGACACCAAGGAAAGAAAAAGAAAATGTTTCTGTGTTCTCAAGCACTTCTTTTGTTTTGGCTCCCATTTAAACACATCCATTCGCTGCGCGTCCCTGGCTGCTTCTCACCATTATATAACCTCTGCTTCTCCAAGGCAGGGTGCTCTCCCTTATTGCAGGGCAACTACTGCAGCCGAGTTGTGTAACACTGCCACATAAAGCTGTTCCAAGCTGAAACGTGGCATGCAAGTTAT
Organism: Pyrgilauda ruficollis; assembly: GCF_017590135.1. Classification (NCBI taxonomy): domain Eukaryota; kingdom Metazoa; phylum Chordata; class Aves; order Passeriformes; family Passeridae; genus Pyrgilauda; species Pyrgilauda ruficollis. The sequence continues at coordinate 1,798,722 of NW_024519207.1, read as the reverse complement.
TAGGTTGAACTGGGACTACATTGCTTTCTTTGATTTTCTTTGTTTTTTTTTTTCTTAAACTGAAAAAAAAGCCTGAAAAAAAGGTGTTTTCTAAAATCCGTGGGCTAAACAATAGAAATTTATGGGTTGAATCCTTTAAAGGATTTACAAAACACAGAAATGACTTAAAGGCAAAGCAACTCCTAAATCTGATGAGCAGCCAACCTATAATAAGATATAATCACCTTTGGCATTTGGTAAAATAAACATGACAAAACCAGTGCTTTAAAATGTGATCAGTTACTATGCACTTATGTATATTTTGCACAAACTGTATAGTTAGGTGTCACTGCGTATCTTAAAAAGCACTTTCATAATAGACAGCATGAGTATCTAGATGTATGATCTGCCACTAAATTACATACCGTGGCCTAAATCCAGTCTTGAATTCTCTCCCCTTCATTATTGTTACTCATTTTCAGAAAATATTTTTATAGGAACAATGAACTGCATTTAAATGACATTAACACTTTCTGCCTTGATGTAGAGAGGAGGGAAGGGTAACAGGTTTTCTGGCTCAGCTTTGACAGTTACCCAGCTCTGGTGGTTCATTGACATGCAACGTCAAATGCCATGGCTGGTTGTGAATTTTGTGACTTACAAAGCCATGCCTGAAGTATGTTTTTTAAAAGCACTCCTCCTACTGAAAACAAAACAGATTTTCTAAAATGTACTATTTGCCAGTTTGAACAAGGTGTTGAGTCACGTCTCATCCTTGGGATTATTTCCCTGGCTTAGGCAAATGTCTTCTTTTTAAGTTTAAACAGAATAACACTTCTGTGTTAAGTCGAACATGTATATATCTATATATATCTTCGTATGTTGATGGGCAGGGGAGGCAGAGGCGATGTGTCCTGTGACTGTTGCCTCAATTGAAAGGGAAGAATACCATCTTTAATGAACTAAGTAGCCCTGGAGTTTGCCGGGAAAAATATAAAGTCTGTTCAATAGTTGACTTAGGAAGAAATTATCCCGTGCTCCGTGCCTCCTCACGGAATAAAACACCAGCTCACGGAATGAAAGCATGCTCAGCCGAAGGGGAGATTTATCACTTCGGGAGGTGCAGACACTTTTTGGCGAGGAGCCGGCCAGGGAAGGAGGGAGCGGGGGGAGGGAGGCAGGGCAGCTGTCGCACCCCCGGTCCGGCATGCGGTGCTGCCAGGGCCCCCGCGGGGCGGGCAGCGGGGCGGCAGCAGCGCTCCGCACGGAGCCGGCGCTGCCGGGATGCCGGTGGGAGGGGGGAGACGCCCCCCCGCTCCCGCAGCCGCCCCCTGCAGCCGGGGGATGCTCGCAGGTCCCCGCTCATCCCCGGCGGCGACACGCACCGGGCCCGTCGATGCGGGAGGCATGACTCCGACGGCAGCGACTGAGGTAGAAACACTCGCGGGGGAATTTTCCGTGGCCACCCCCCGCGGCTCACCGGCGAGCACTTACTGCCTTTGGGCAGCCCCGGCCGCGGGGGGCACCGCCGCCTGCCCGCTCGCCCCTTCTCTCCCCGCTGCGCCGCCGGGAAACAAAAACCACCCAGAAGCAGCACGGGGGGCACCGGCACCCTCCTGCCAAAGCAGCCCCGCGGCGGGAGGCGGGCGGCGGCGCGGCGCTGCCATTGGCGCGGCGCGGGCCGTCCCTCCCCGCCGGGAGGAGGAGGAGGAGGAGGGAGGCTGGAGGCGGGCCCGCGCGGGGCGGTCGCTCCAGTCGGTGCGCGCCGGGCGGCCGGGTCGCTGCTGCTGCTGCAGTTGCCGCGGAGGGCAGGGATCCGGGAGCCGGGCAGGGGCAGGGTTTAGGGCGGCGGGACCGGGAGGTCAGACCGGAGGTCTAGGGCGGCGGGGCCAGGAGAGTTTACGGTCGCGCCGTCGGTGCCGCGCCGATCCGCGCCCGGAGCCTGCATGGGGCGGCGGCGCTGAGCCCAAGCCGCCCCGCTCCCGCCGCGCTCCCGCCCCGGCCCCGCCATGGCCGAAGCACCGCAACTGGTGGACATCGACCCCGACTTCGAGCCGCTGCCGCGGCCCCGCTCCTGCACCTGGCCTCTGCCGCGGCCGGAGTTTAACCCTCCCAGCTCGGCCACTTCCAGCCCGGCGCCGTCGTGCGGCGGGCAGCCCGATGGGGCGGCCGGAGCCGCAGCCGGGGCCGGGGCCGCCGCCTCGGGAGCGCTGAGCGCCGACTTCATCAGCAACCTCAGCCTGCTAGAGGAGAGCGAGGACTTCGCGCCGCTGCCCCCCGCCGCCGCCCCCCCGGAGGCTGCCGCTTGCCGCTGCGGGGACTTCCCGGCGCCCGAGGCCGGCTGCCGCCTCCACCCGCCGGGACCGCCGCCGGTGCCGCCGGTGCCGCCGCCCGTGGCCGGTCTGTCACCGGGCCCCGTGCCCGGGCAGCCCCGCAAGAGCAGCTCGTCGCGGCGCAACGCGTGGGGCAACCTGTCCTACGCAGACCTCATCACCAAGGCCATCGAGAGCTCCCCTGAGAAGCGGCTCACCCTCTCCCAGATCTACGAGTGGATGGTCAAGAGCGTCCCCTACTTCAAGGATAAGGGCGACAGCAACAGCTCGGCCGGCTGGAAGGTAAGAGGCGGGTGGTGGGGGACGCGCCGTCGAAGGGGGGTCCCGGGAGGCTCCGCCGGCCCGGGCACAGCCGCGGCGCTGCAGGCGGCTGGGCACGCCGCCCTCCGCGGCTGCATGATGCCCGCTGCGCAGCCTGCAGTGCTCCGGCTCCGCGCTTTCAGTTTGACCTCACATTTCTACTTTTTTTCACCTTTCCAAAGAGAGAACTCTTAAGGGAGAAATGCGTTCCAGCTCTCCCGCCGCTGGGGCGCTGGAGGGACCGGGGCCGCCCCCCCCCGCTCTCCGCCTCCCCCAGCCCTGCCCCGCCGAAAGCAAAAGTTCACGCGGTGTCACGGCGCCGTCCCCGGGCAAAGCCGGCAGGAGCGGCGCCGCCTCCTGCTGCCCGGGGGCTGCCGGCGCGGCCCGGGGTGCGCGCCCGTGTGCCGGGGGTGCCGCGGGAGCTCCGCCGCGGCCCCGGAGCGCGGCCGGTCCGTGCCGCCCTCCGCCCTGGCGCTGCAGGGCTTTGCCGTCGGGCAGTGGAGCGGGGACAGAGGCAAACAGGGATGGGGAAAGATAGGAGGCAGAACAAGGGTTGCAGAAATACCGTGTGTTTAATGAGTAAGCCGCAGTATTTGACCTGATGGCTTTGTTAAACTCGAGTTGCGGGAGCGCCTTTCTTGTGTTACGTGGTGGGACGGAGCTCCCTCCTTCCCTCTCTCCCACAGCGCTGTCCCTGCCGTCTGAGCGGAGCGGTGGGAACAACCTGTTGGCGGCCGGGATTTGTTCTCAGCCCCTCGCCGGCCGGAGCCGCAGCCGGTGCTGCCCGGAGCCCCGCGGTGGGATGTCCGGGGGACCCGCGGGCACCGGCTGCCCCCCAGGCAGCTGCGGGGCGAGCCAGGCTGCGCTTGGGTCTGTGCGGCCCCGGTGGCAGCACCAGGCGCATAGTACCCTCCAGCTTTGCATCTCCGTGGGTGATAAAGGTTTAGCGCCGCTGCCAATGAATCCCCTCTCTCCGAGGCCTCCGTCGAGAAAGTGTCACCCATCCGTGTCCCTGTGCGCGGCGGAGGCAGCGCCGAGTTTTGTGACAGTTTCGTGAGAGCGTTGTCAGAACGAGCTTGTGCCGTCTGCGTACAGGCAGAGCCTCCTCCGCCCTGCGAGGGATTAAATGACGGCAGAAAATTCGTGAGGTGCGAGCACCTAGCAAGGCATCAGCGCACTCTGCTGTGTTCGGGACTTAGTTCCAGTTAGGGCCAGTCAAACTCTCTGCTTCGCTTTTTAGTATTTGTATTCTCTATCTCTTTTTTTGAAAAAAGTGTGAACTCAAATCCTGCATTTGTCTATTTCTAATTGCGCTGCTAGGAATGTTTGTTACATCGGGTTTTTGTAAATTTCTATTTTTTTAGAGGCAAGCAGTAACTCATTTTTAGTTGAAAGTTTTTAGGGCTTTTGAAAGTAGTTGGTTAGTTTCTATTGATGTGTTTGACTAAAAAATTTAAAGGGTAATTGTCTGAAGACATCTGTCATGAAAACTTTAATAGGAGTGAAGTGATTGATAGCTGACAGCTTTTAAATAAGGTAACTTGTCACTTGAAAGTGGTGCTTTTTTCCAGTGGTATTTTCGTCTCCTTAAGTGCCTTTTCAGAATGAGTAGAAGAGAACTAAAAGCCAAACAAACCAAAATAAAATCAAATGGCTCCCAAGTTCAGGCAAGCAAGTAAGAAACACTGATAGCTGTGTAACTCGGTGCTTCCCGTTTCACTGCTGCTTGTCCCGTGGTGCTTCAGCAAGGAAGAAGTCTCGCACACCTCCCTCTAACAGACTGAGCACATCCTATGCCCGCATACCTCTGCTGTGACCTGGAGAGCTGCTGCTGGTATGATTTTTGGCTGCAGTACCCTCTGGTAGAGTGCAGTACATAGCCTGCCACTGCTGGTGGGTAAATACACATGGACTCCCCTTCCATAATTAAACCGTCACCGTGTTATGCATCGGACACGTGTTGCCCCCATCCCTTTGGCTGCATAACTGCCAGGCTGCCCTGAAAGTTGCATGCTTGCAGGTTTTACTATTCAAGCCAGGGAAGCGCAGAGTTTCTTAAGCACACTTTCAGGTTGAGTTACCAGCAGCCACTGGGTGTCAACGCTGTAACTGGCCCGGCTGAGGCGTGCAGCTCGTTTGCCTTGTTTGTCACCAATTCTCCGCGGCTCAGCGTGAGTGAGGATTACTTTTATTTTTTTTCCAGTTTGGGAGCCGTTGGTTTGCCCGTGGTCTGGGGACCTGCTGTAGGCGTAGGGCTGGGAGCGAAGCCTGAGTCAGCCGAGGGCCCTGCAGAGGAGGAGCATCGCTCCAGAGATGAGCACAGATTAGCGACTGACTTTTCTGCTGACAGAGGGAGCGCGGGTTCGCCTCAGAGCCTGGCACTGACTTAGGGCTGGGAGTACATTGTGCACTGCTGACGCAGGCTGGGAAATGGGGGGATATTTTTTTTTTCCCCCTTAAGTAAAACTTCGAGATGCTTTTTCTTGTTGGGGTTTACATGTTTGCGAGTGCAGTAAGGCACCTTTCAAATTCTTCACAAAATATATGAAACACACAAGAACTGAAGAAGGATTTGCACTTTCTGCATAGTGGCAAGGTGGTGTTTCTCAGGCAGAAGTTGAGGGTTGACTGCTCTAGTGCTTGTGAATATGTACTGCCCTGATTTAATACATGATGTCGAGCTTCTTTTTCATTTTTCATTGAAGAAAGTTCAGAGGTATCAACACTATCTGGTAGCAGCTCAAAACAGCATCCAAGCTCTTCTGAATAAAAACATCAAAATAAAAATGCCTTTTTAAATAAGGGGGTATAAGCCAAAAGTATTAACATACAATTATCAGTAACATAAAATTATTAAAGTAGATAAATTGTTCTCAGTTATACATGCACAGTAGTTTATTCCAGATTTTCTTGTTGCAAACTCTGCTTTTTAAACAAATCCCCTGTTGAACTCGAAGGGAGCAAAGTCTCCATGACCCCCATGGGGTGGCTGCCTTGAATGAAGCACTTGGGATGTGCTCTGCCAGACTTGCTGCATTGTTGGTTGTGAATGAGTGCTGATAGTGACCTGTGTTGCTCAGAGAAAGCCGAAGCAAGAACAAGATCTGCTGCAGAGATAAGAAGGAAATTGTGAAAGTTACATGGAAGAAGGAGACTTTTCTCTAGTGTAGTAGTTAAGTAAAAGCAATGTCTTGCCTTACCTGTGATAGTGGGAGACACAAGGCTTAAAACAGAAGAGGCAAGAACTCCACTGCAGCTGTAGATAACTATTTTTTTTTTCACAGTATGATAGCTTTTTGGCTAATCATCATATATAAAATATAAAACATCTCTGTGATGTGCATATTTCATGATGTCTTTGCTTTATGGCAAGTGTTGAGATTTATTGTAAAGGTGCTGTCACAGTTAAGCTTCCTTGAATGGTCTCATCCTTTCAGTCTGCTTTTGAAAATGAGTTCAAATAAAACCCTGTAATGTTTTTGAACGGGAAACATGGAATTTTGGTGTCACTTATCTGGGGGTGGATGTGTTGTTGATTTTTCTTGGTGGCAAGTGTTAAGATCCCACGGTCACATACACCTCCTTGACTTCTAGTCCCAGGGGAGCCTGTTCACCTGAATTCATTTGCTGCCCTTGTTGAAAGTATGAGAATAGATATCTGACTGCAGAGGGATGAATGGTTGTAAGCCTGAAAGCCTGAGGACAAAACAGGTATGGGACAGGTGCTTTGGGTGGCCTTATCACAGGAGCTCTCTATGGTCAGCACTGTTCTGTAGTGAATTGGTTTCCATGCAAAATGAGTTCTGGGTTGTTCTAGTTCTGTTGTATTTGGTTTGAAAATCACAGGTAGTAACAAATATTAGAAAGACTGAAAAATCAAGAATAATTTTCACTGAATTTTTTCAAAGCTTTTGAACATAGATCAGCAAACAGTTTAAATTGTGGACATTCAGATGATTTATTTAAATTGAAATGAGAATCATAGAGTCATGGAATAGTTTGGATTGGAAGGGACCTTAACGATAATTTTTGTGAGGTTTTTCTTACGATTTTTTTTTCACGTGGGAAAATCACAATTGAAGATTGCCTTTAACTCAGGCTATGTATTCCCTCAGTACTGGTCCATACCTGTGGGCATTTACCTCTGTCCCTTAAGATGCTTCCCCAGGTGATCTGTGGCCCCCCAGCATCATGTGTTGTATTATACATTCATGCAGCACACACAAGCGTATGCAGGTAGAGGTGTGTATGTTTGGCTTTCTGTTTGTGGATTCTGTCAAGGTCAGTGCTATACATGTGGCAAATAGCCTCAAGAGCTGGCAGCTGCAGTTGAGTCTGCTCTGCTGTAACACCTGGCCTCAGCCCACCCTGTTGACAGAAAACTATTTGGTGTCTTGCATACCTGCTCACTGCCACCAAAATGCCTCTTGTAGCAGCCTATGTTGTCTGTCAGTCGCCAGCTTGCATTTTGCTTAGTTTCACGTGTGAAAGTTCAACTTAATTTTTGCAGGGGCAAGGTGCTCTCCTCACCTGTGTCTGAATAACTCATGGCTGAGCTGTGTCAATGCTTTTGAGCTTCCCATCAGGACCTTGAATAATGCTTTAATTTTCTCTTAATTTTCTTTGCCTGTTTTTTGTTTGCTGTGGTATCTGTTCAGTTACTCGTATGATTATAGGTAAGACTAAACACCGGAATGAAATGTGTGAGTGGCTTTGTATAGTGACATAATGAACTAAATTTTCCTTAAGTGCCTTTAAAGAACTTCAATACAAAGACAGTGTAACAGCTCTCTGCCACCGTATTTTTTATGACATGCTCAGCTGCTTCCTTATTATCATTATTTTTGTATCACATGGTTTTACAAGTAGTTGGTGAAGTTGTTTGTTTGGGGAACTGGAGCCTTTGCTGCTTGTGATGGCAAGGGGAAGCAGCGTGGTGCAAGGAGATAAAAGATTTTTAGGTGAGGTATGTGAGGTTGTTTTCTTTTTCTCTTTTTCCTTATTTCTTTTCAATAAAATAGGCAATACTTTTGGTGGTTGGGTTTTTCAGTAAGGCACCAGAAATTGTGTAGTCCTGAGATGTCTGCTCATATCTTTCCGGTTTCCAAAGCATGATGCTGCCTAAATATGCACGTCTCTGTTTACTCAACTGGTGAATCATTTTGTAAAATAAGTGCTTGGCTTCTGGAATAAAAATGCAGATATATTTTGCAGCCACAGATTTGTGAAATATGTAGGGCTGTGGCTACAGAAATTCAACTCTCAGCCCCTTCTGTTTTGGGAAGAAGTTCATATATGAAACAAGGATTTCTGATGGAAATTATTTTAAAGCCTTAAGTAATGAGTAATAAACTAAGATATAGTAAAGATAACCTGAAATGTAGTTTATTGTTTTCCTCTTTCAGAAATATGTAAAATGTGGATATATTTACTTCATTGTCAACTCTTGTGAGAAAGGAACTTCAAATTCACTGATGCTGGCTGCAGATAGTTATAGTTAAACATATGGTAGTGCATACTAATATTTTAATGAATTTTGTAGCATTTTGTTTGTCAGTCTGGTTGCTGAAATGGGTTTTAAATATTGGGAAAACACTGCTCTTGGTGATGATAGGTTGTGCTTCAGAAATTAAGTGCATTGGAAGGAGTCACATTTTGAAGAACAGAGTCTCTGCTGCTCCGTAGAGAGCTTCAGCATGAGTTGAATTGATCTGTAAAGATAAGTGCTATTCACATTTAAGTATTATTTCTAAATATAATTAGTAAACATTAATCATGTGTGTTTATCAAACAAAGGTGCATAATTCCTGCACTGTCATTTACAGTGATATGCAGATGTCCTAAGTAAGCAGTGCAGCATCATGAGGTTTCTTGGTAGGTCTCCATTCCTGACAGAGGAGGAATAAAAAGAATTAAGGTGCTTTTACAGGACTGGTTATTGTCTTCTAAGATCTTCATTAAGCCTCATGCTTGTTCTAGATTTTGATAGTGGTCCCTGGTCTTTACTAGATTGCTTAAAATGATGTCTGAAGAGGCACTTGTTAAGTTTTGAAGCACTTCTGTAATGAATGGTGAAGGCTTAGCAATGCTTCGGTTTGTGGTAGATGGGACCAGAAGTGAATCTGTCTTTAAAAATGTAGTCACTCAAAACCTTCTGGGACTCTGACAGCTTCTGCAACAGACAGAGATTAGGAATTGCTGGAAGAGTGGAGGGCAGCACTCAGTTTGCTCAGACAACTTAATGAGCTGTTGAAGGCATCTTGCATCACTGCACAGTGTCAATTATGTTCTAGTTCTGTTTGAACATACGTCTTATTCTAGAGTTAATGAAACTTAAAGGTATATGTCTTCTCTTGTTCTAGTCTTAGAAACCTAGTTTTTGGGAATTCTGAGAATACATGCAGTTGGAAGTGTGTTCAGTTCTGTTGCTGATTCGAGAGAGCATGCCTGGGATGGCTGTGATTGCATTTCCAAGTAGCCCATGTTTCTCCGGGTGCTTTACTGGTGTGTCCATTGTAGGCTCATGTTAGTGTGAGCATGTGGGACTCCTTTTTAGCTTTGTCAGGGCTATTGCTCTGTAGGTCCATGAGGTGTAGCTTCTGGGGCCTGGCACATTCTCTTGAGAGAATGTGCTGGGAACATGGTCTCTGAAATAGTACATACTCAGATTTAAGTTTGGACTGATTACCAGAAAAGTGCTTGCAAGCAGAGGTGCCCTTAACCATAATATTTGCTGACTAAATTATATCTTCTAGCTGTCCTCTGTAATATGTGAGAATTCTTATTTTATTAGCATCTTAATGTTTTTGCTGTCTTTTTCTCAGGGACCGCTTAGTGCCAGGCCTCCATGGTGCTTCTGTACCAGGATGTAAAATGATGAAATGGGCTGGGCTCTGCTTCTTGCATGTTGGTGTCCCTCTTAGAAAATGTTAGAAATGCTCCTCCTTTAATTTAGTTGCTACCAGAATGAAATTTTCATTACACACAGAAATCAGAAAATTAAAACCTTTTTTTAATGAAATGAGTGGTGTGCATACTTGTAGGAGTGATGCATGTGAGCAGTCTTTGTGCTGTCCATGCTGCTTTAGTGCTGCAGTGCTTTGTGCTTCCCAGGATTTGTTTATATGTGACCTGTTCAAATTTATACAGCAGAAAAGGTCTTTGCACTCTTCTTGGGTTTTTTTTTTTTTTTTTTTTTGAGGGGGAGCTCTGGAGCATTGGAGTATGGCCATTAATTTTTGTAGGAGAAACTCAGATGTGTGAAGTGCATGCTTTTTTCCCTTCCTGAATAAGGGGCATACACTTAATTCAGAATGTGGACTCTTAACTATCAATATACTGTTGGCAGTCTCACTTGCAATGGCAAGGTAGCAACTTCTTCAGTTTTCTTGTGCTTAGCTCCAGAAACTGTGATGTGGGTGGAGTTTCACTTACCCATCACTGACTTTTCAAACTGTGCAGTTAGATAAGACTGAAGCAACTTGCTATAAATGTGGTGACTTGTTAAACCGCATTTATTGTGCAAATGAGCTTACATCCTGCAAGATCAGCAGTAATGCTTGGTGTTTGCCTGGATGGAAATTAATTAAAATTTGGCGACTGAAATTAAGGGAATGGATTTGTTGCCCATTGTGTTATATGAATCTGCCTTTCAGTTCCCACAGTGGGAATTAGCACAGTTGCAAATGTTTTTTTGGCATATGTGAGTTCTAAGTCAGTGCTAAGTTCTGGCATCCGTAGCCTTCTTGGATTTTTACTGCCCTTTAATATGTGTTAAATATATGTGAAGTCGCTAATGGGAGTAAGGATACTAACAATCCAAAAATACACTGTTGTGGTGGTGGTGGTGTAGGCTCATTTGCTTGTAGCTCGAATTTGCTTAAAACTGATATAAGTTAATCTGCTAATTTGATTGTAATTGCTAGAATTAAAAAAAAAAGGTACCGGTGCCATACATATCTTGGATATATATCCAGATTTGACTTTTGATTGCCAAAAGGATACTTACAGACTGAGATCTTTAGTGTTTGCCAACTAAATTATATCTTATAGCAGTGCTTTGCAATATATAGAAACGCCTAATTAGATATTCAAAAAATGAAGATGCTGTTATTCAGACATGCTTCATAGCAGGCCTCCGCAGTTCTACCCTGTCAGGATGTGAAAGGATTCTGTGCTCTGTGCTCCTGCTCACTGTTAAACGTGTTGATTTCTCTTTCCAAAAATATGCTCCTCAAATCTGAACCTTCAGATTAAATGTAATTATTTGCCAGCCCCCAACCCCTTTTCCCAGGAAGCCTGGCTCTCCGAAGGCATGCTGGTGATGCTCTGGGGCAAGAGGGATTATATGTGTTGTTGTTGTATACACGTGGGAAAGTGCAGTAAGCAGTTGTAATTCATAGCTGTTTCATTGGACCCTCTCTTTCCTCGCCCCTTGGCACCGTTCCCCTGCAGGACCGCCCTGCCAGGCTCCAGCATCCGAGCGCTGTGGGGCTAAGGGCTGCTCCCAGTGCCCCTGGCCATGAGTACCGGTGTGGGGAGGTGTGAGTGCAAGGCTGGCTGGGGGAGCCTGGAGCCTGGCTTCTGCCCCAGTGCTGGCAGGGTGCTGCTGTGCCAGATCTCAGGGAGTGTTCCAGCTGTGACCTGGCAGCAGGAGCAGAGCCCACCAGCGCAGTTCTGCCAAAATGCTTCCGTCTGCCTGGCCCTTTTGTGGGTATTCTGCTGCTTACTGCTCAGGTGTGCAGAGGAGGTCAGGGAAAGTAATCCTCTTTCCTCTTTGCAGTTACCAGAGAAGTTTGTAGTGATTCACTGAGTAGATTTCTCACTACTTAGATCAGTTAAGGTACATCCCTTGGCCTCTCTAGAGCATACCTTGCTGCTGCCTTCGCTCCTCGCTAAGATCTTTCAATGTGTCTGGAGGTTCAGGTGAGGGAAGCAATGCTTGTGCTAACTTACAAGATTTAGACTGAAAGAGAATACATTTAGATCAGATACTGGGAAGAATATTTTTACTGTGAGGATGGTGAGGCACTGGCACAGTTTGCCAGCAGAAGTTGTGAGTGCCCTATCCCTGGAAGTGTTCAAGGCCAGGGACTTTGAGCAGCCTGGTCTAGTGGAAAGTGTCCCTGCCTGTGGTGGTGGGGTTATTGATTATTTTTAAGATCCCTTCCAACCCAAACCATTTTATGAATCTATGAGATGTTGTTTCGAGGTAAATAATGCTTATTGATTAGATTAATATTATTGCTACTAATTTTTTTTAGATTGATTATTACTAGTACTGATATTTTTAAATGATGTGGTGCTAAGGAAGGTTAAGTTACCAGAATCAGGTCAGGCTTAGATATTTGCAGTTCTTGCTGTGCTTGTCCTCCTGCTTCACCCCTGCTTCTTTGATGGATCTACAGCTCAAACCAGAAGCTATTTGAAATTCAGGATGAGGATGCAGCCTCGTGTGTGATCTGATCAAATTGTAGTACATTAATAAAAATGCTCTACACATTTCTGTCTAGCTAGATATATTTAGATCTTGATGAATATCTAGAAATCTGTAGTGGAGAAAGAGAACAAAAAAACCCCAACTTTTTTTTTTTTTTTATGTGAAAACCCAGAGTGTGGCTGCATGTTTAACTTAGAGCAGCTTTAATTTTTCATACTTTTTTGGTATCTTGGCCCTGCCATCATTGGGATGATACTAAGGCAGACCTGGAAGGCAGTTCAGTGTTTAAATGCTTGGAAACCTCAGAGATGGATGGAGAGGGCTGAACCAAGAACTTTCTCTTTTGGCTTAAATTGGGGGATTAATTTTATTGCCTTGTTCTCCTTTTTCCTTGATCAATATATGCAGCCTCTGAGTAAAACTATGGTGTCATGTTTTTATGGCTGAGGGTTTACCTTTGTGGCAAGAGCTGAGCATCTCTCCTGACATTGTGTGAGTGTAGATTCTGGCTGGTGGGGTTCTAATGCTGATCTAATGTCTGGTCCCTGGTACTGTTTGTGTTTTGTGTCCTCCTTTTGCACAAATGTAATAAATCCAATAAACGCTGCCTTGAAATACAAACGAGGACGGGAGTTTAAAGCAGTATTTTAAAGTGCAGCCTGTTGCAATTGATTTTGGGAAAAATCAAGAGATGCTATCTTAATACAGGCTTCTCCATGCTTGTTAGGAACTTGAGTCACTCTTGAACAATCCAGTTTGTACAGTCTATGAAAACCTGATACTGCACACTTGCCTATTTCTTCTTTACAGTTCTGTGGCAATGACATAGTCATAAGCATTAAAAGGAGAAACCATAATCTTCTCTGCTTGCAGCCCAAGCCAACGCTAGTCATCTCCTGATGCTATGAAGTCATTCTTTGCTTTGAGGTTTCTAACCAAAACTCTGTTCCAAATCTCTGCTGTGGGTGAGCAGTAGAGGCATTAGGGATGGAGTCCTGGTACCCTCCCCACTGCCTTTGACCTCCCTTCAGACCATCCTCCTGTGGCCAAGGAGACCACTCCTGCAAAATCAACATTTTCCCTTGACAGTGATCACTCCTTCCCGCTTCTGGAGTGCTGGAACAGAAGATGTAAATGAATTTGCAATGATTGCACAACCTGGTTATGCAACGAGACTGACGTGGTAGCGTATACATATGTAGAAAATGCCTTTTTGAAGATATTACATTAAGCACAGTTTCACCACCTTCTCCCCAAAGATGAGGACAACTGCATTACTGGCTTCACCTGGTTAACCTGCATATATAATGCACACCAAATACTCAGCTTCTGTTGACTGAGGATTATTGTTGATGGAGCAGAAAAATAAATCAGTTCTTGTGCACTGTTTATTTGGGAAGGAGTTCTTTAGCTTGGGGCCTAGAGCCCAGGCAATTAGACTGCTTGGTCCCGGGGCAGTGGGCTGCACTGCAGTGAGTTTTTTACTGTCAGCATAATCTGAACCACCTAAGAGTGTGTTTTGTTTCTGGTTTTCAAATGGGTGATGGTGTTTCAGTTGGAGGTATCCTGTGCTAGTCCAAGAGGTCACTGAGCGAGTGCTCAGCATTGCTTACATCTGGCAACCCAATTCCTTGCTTCCTATACTTTTAAATTTCTCTGGAATAAGACATGCAGCACTGCTGACTCCTGTCTTTTGTGTGAAGCAGGGGGATTCATGGCATGGTGCTTTTACTGCATTTTTGGGTCAGGCTGCTTGGTAAGGCTGCCCTAACACTGAATGTGATGCAGGCATTCATTTTGTCATTCCCTGGCAAGTTACTCTGTGTGCCATGTGGGCTGATGGGCATAATTACTGATACCTTGGGGCGAGGACAGACTTCCTGAGGTCCCTTCTTCCGTGTTTTCCACTGAGCAGATTTTCATTTTCAGCTACTGGGCACATAGAAAGTTGTTCTCCTAGCTAAGATGTGCAGTCTCTAAGAAACTGAATCTCTCCCATCTCACCTGAAATGGCTGAGACCATTCTTAACGTGATGTCCTGTTGCTCTTGGCCTGACTGGTACATTTTTACTTAGATGTGGGAAAATAAACCTTTTTGTGTCCCAGTTGCTTCCCTTCTGCAATAATTCCTTGTAGGTAGAACAAGTAAGTGATGTTATCTTCATGTGTAGTGCTTCTTGCTGATTGAGAGGAAAATTCTGCAAGCTAAGCAAGTAGACTGACCTGACGACTCCTCATGACAACTGCCTACTTTTAGTTAACATTCAGAATATTTTTATCCTAGTTTACTCCTTAGAGGCTAATAGAGTGCTGCTAGAGTAATTTTCAGATGAATCATGCCATCTGCCATGCATGCTTTGCTGTTTCAGCAGTAGGGGAGGAGAGGGAATATATAGTGGTTTGAGTTTGAAACAGTGTGTTTGTATTCTCCGTAAAACTAATTTGTTTCAGAGGTTTTTCTTGTTGTGTTTCTTTTTTAAAATGTTTTGTTTGGATTTTTTTTTTAATTTGTGTTTTGGTTTTTTCTTACCAGGCATTTTATATTTCTTGTTTTGGCTATGAGTTTAACATAGGGCTCCAGCACTGATACTGATCTGTTGGGTGGTCACTACTAAACTTTGCAGAAACACTCTGGACATGATCTGAATTGCTAGTGAGTTAATGTGGACCATGGCAAAGTCCTTTTCTGAAAACACAGTTCAGATGTTGAGCATTTGGATTGCCAAACTGGACCAGCTAGACTTTGCACCCCTCTAAAAATAAAAGATAATAATACAAAATCTGTAGAGCAGTAGAACTGGGGGGGGGAGGGGGGGGGTTAGCCTGAGAGTTTGAAAGGAAAGGTCGCTTGTGGAATGAGTTCTGTGTGGCTCACATTTAAGATTTCTTCCTCTAGGAGCTGTCCTGAGCCAGGGGAGGAGTGTCTCCAGCATGCAGCTGTCCTACCTGTGAGAATGTGCAAACTGGTGCTTGAAACTAAAAGTTCATAACCACATTGGATGTCTCACTGTGTTGTGTTTTGTCCAGAAGCAATTATTTGGGAGATTAGCCAATCTGTTAGTAAGGTTCATGGGTTTGGGTTTGGAGAGGGCTGGGATCATAATATTGAGGAGTTTGTCAACCCTATTCCATCTTTGAGAACCAGGCTGTGATATTAGATAATGCTTTAACTATTACCAGGCAGAGTAAATTCTTCTGTTCTAATATGTTAAAAATTTTGCCTTGCTGGCTGTCCCAAAGATCTTACTTTCTCCTAAAATGATTTGGCTGATGAACCATTTGCACTGAAAAGTACTAACAGATTGCATGCTTTGTTCATGTCTCAAAGCTTTTTCCATCAGTTTCAACTCATGTGCTTGGTATTAGTGCCTTGACAACTGTATTTAAAGAAACTGAGAGCAGAATATTGAAATGTGGAGCAATTAAACTGTTTTCTTCCCTTTTCAAGCATTTCACCCCCGCTTCTCAAGGGAATGATGTCTGGTAAACTCCACTTAATTATGTGAGGTCAGTTGAAGGCTTGAGCAATAGCATACTCTCTTTTTCAGGCAAGAAAGATGATTTTTAAATGCCAGGAATCAAAAGCAAGGACTGCTTGCCAATGGAGAGGAGTTGTTGCACCAGATATCGAGCTGACATGCAAGCAGATCTCTGCTACCCTTAGATGAGGATTAGTTTATGCCCTGGAGCAAACAGATTATTAACTCTTGTAATTTTATTTTAGCATGTTTAACAACAGATACTGTTGCTTATAAAACCCATTTAATCCTTTTTTAATCACTGCAAGTCATTTTTCCAGCAGTTATCCTGCAGGCATGGGTTCCAGTGGATAGTTATTTATTGAGCAAAACATAGTGAATATCTATTTGCCCGTGTGTATTTAAGGCGTTCTTTAATGCCTTGGATTCAAGTTTAAAATAAAAAAGGAAAAGAAAAAGAAAAAAGTTGGGCCTCTACTTCTGTTGCCTTTCTTCCATCTTTAATCCCCAGTTCTTCAAATACCTGCAGCTTCCCCTTTCTTTTGCTCTTTACTCTTTGTATGCTCTCTGCCACATCTTAATTCCCCTTCAGTTTTCCCTGGCCACTGTGTTGCTGACGTGAAACACCAGCAGATAATCCCAGCAGATTTTTATTAGCTTGGGTTTTGCTCTGCACCTCAAGGCATTTATTGATAAATAGCAGCCTTGTATTATGGGATGTATAAACAGGAGCATGTGACTGCCCTCTGCATTGGATTTGAGAACATAGGGCATAGCAGTGGTGGTGGTGGCATGATGATGCTCTTAAAGGAGGCAGTGCCTTTTTTTAGAGCCATGGGAAAAAGGCTGGCAAACTTTCAAGTGTGCAGGAAGTTCTTCCTGTGTGAAATAAAAGCTGTCAACATCAAAAACTATATGGTTGAGATGAAATAGTTCCATTTTCAAAGATGATGAGAGCAAGAACATCATTGGCAGGTGTAGAGCAGGGGCAGCAGTGGAGGTGGAAGCCTGAATGGCTCTTCTAAGTGAGAGGGATGAAAGTTGTTGGAGTTTAGAGAGGTTGGTAGGAGCACAGGAAAAAAAAAAACCTGCATAGATATTGGAATAATTGCTTATCTTTTCCCCATATTTCCTGTCTACTCGTGGGACAAGAGCTGGTATTTCCTGTACTTTCCATTGCCAGCTAGCTGCCATGCTGTGCCGTGCAGGTGCTGCAGCCTGTCCTTCGGTAACCTGCAATGAATGTGCAGCAAATCTCTTAATTATCAAGTTATCATCCAGGGTGAGACAGAGGTGAAAATAACTGACACCAAAAATTGCTTACGAGGTTAGACATCTTTATCCAGGCATGACATGTGAAAGTACCAGCACCTGATGGATGCATGGCGTACAACTTCCCCAGAAAGAGGGGTGGAGAACCTCAAGTCTTTTCAGGTTTGTTGCTCAGTACTGGGATCTTTCAGCATCTTGCAAAAATCTGTCCTCTCTATGCCAGCCGCTGGGATGCAGTGTAGCAGTGCTGCCTTGTGCATGAGGGTAATTTCATGTTCTGTCTAGTGCGTGTCTGAAATGAGGGTGTGTCATAGAAACACAGAATTGTTCAGGCTGGAAAACACCTTCATGTATCCGTGTAGAAGCCACTTCCCAGTGCAGCGTGGAAGGTTATGAGTGAGAAGGAGACAGTGGTAACATTTATGTCTTTCTGACTGTAAGAGCTTTGTCTTTTGGCTCTGATTAAGCCAGTGTGAAAGTATTTTTAATTGTAACGTTGGGAGATCTGCTATTGCAAGCAATTTTGCCATTGGGGCCGGATGGCATAAAGTGAATACCTGACTGACTTGAAATAATTTGATTAGTCTGTCTTTCGCTGGGGGAATCCCTTGCTCAGGCTTATCCCAGGGATAAATGAATCATGCAGAGCAGAAGTTGAAATTACCAATAAAGGCTTTAAGTTTGTTGCTGGTAAGTGATTGTTAAATGAACTTTGCTGTAGGATATGTGCCTTTTCCTAGAAATGTCTTTAACATGGTCTGAATTATACTGAAATACTAAACCTTCCAAATTTAAGGAAAAAACTCAGAGGCTGGAATGCTTTTATAGTCAGAAACTTCTGACCACGTTTATTGCTAATGCTGCTGATTTGCTTGAGTACCACTTACACTAAGTTTTATTTCATGAGGAACAGAAATAGAGTAGCAAAGAATACATCTACTGAATGTTCCCTCTCCTCATTAACACTTGTCTTCCTCTGCCATGTAAATCATGTGTCAATGCTCACATAGGGAACACCAGTAAGAAAAATACGTCTTGCTTACTGTTTAAGGTATAACTTCATCTCATACTGGTAACCTAAAGGTCAGGTGTGTAACTGCTGATGAAAACCAGTTGTGGGAGAGTCCAGTAAGGTTCCGAAGCTCCTCTGCAGCAGCAAAGCTTCCCTGGCTGATTAGCTGGTATGGACAGCACAGTCCTCTTCTGAACAATGTGTGAGGTTTCCTGCAGGTACCTTCCTACCTCAGAGGAGCCTTTATTCAAGCCTGGTAGCTCCTATCTGTTTGTTGAGTTTTATGATTCAAAGTACATTGGTGTTGCAGGGAAAGGGGTAGCAGTAGAAGGGAAAGAAGATAGATGTGAAGAGGGTTACGTAGTGTGCTTTTAGCTTAGAAGGCTGGTCTGTGTGGGATTGGTAGTTGGTGGAGGGGAATAGGTTCCTGTTGAAAATGTTCACAAGGAGGAGCTCCATCAGGCACAGCAATTACAGAGAAAGAAGGCAGCCCTTGTGACCTTCTATAGAGGTCTTTTTAGACTCAAATTATGAGACACCATTAGTTTAGGGAAGAGGCCAAGGGACAGCTTCAAGTGTTGACAAAATAACCTCGTCAAATTCAGGCCTGTAGCTCCAAGTGCATGGAACTAAGATGGTTATCTTGGACCATGTTGTTTCCACCTCATGTGAAGAACTTTGCATTTTGACTCCACAGGGGACTAACCCAGTTTGCCATGTTTTCGAGACACTGAGAGTTCAGGAACCTCTGGGTTTTTTTTCTGTATAGGCTATAGTTTGAAAGCAAACTGATTTGGAAACCAAGATCTGAGTATCTTCTTGCCCATACCACAATGGCCACTAAAGGACTGGAGAAAAGGTTCTGTAAGAAGGGGTAAAAAAAGCAAGTATTTTCTAGTCTGTAGAGAAATCACAGGTTTCACTTGTGATAGTAACAGTCTGCTCCTCCAAGGAGGTAGAAAGGTGACAGACACACATGGGGCTTAATCCACACCTAACTCCCTGCTTGCCAGTGCTGGGAAGTCTTAACTCTGGTCTCCTAAATACTGAGCACAACTACACAATTTACACACAGCAGAGGTATCTTTTTTCAGATGAATGGCATAACTTCCATGCATATGCAGTCCAAGAGAATTGTCACCCTTTTCCCTTTTGGAAAAGACCAGGGGTGCGCAGCAGTGTGATGTGTCGGGCTTGCATATGATGAGGTGCGATCTTTGAGACAGAGATGGCCACGACATCCATCAGTCTTGGGCTTGCCCCCTCCCAGGATAGGTGTAAGGCATATCTGAACTGTGAGTTATTCTGTGCTTTCTGGAAAGTCTGCAAAGGCTGGATGGTCTTCATGTAGGAACAAAAGCTGTAACATGGCTGGTAACCTCAGTGGGTTGCAGAGAAATTTTCTTATCTTTGGAAACAGTAGAGTTTTGAAAATCAAACCAAACAAATTGTTTTGGTTGTGGGTTTGTAAGAGAAGGCAAGAGAGGAAATGAGGAAGACTTTGAAATGTGAGTTAAATCACGAGTGCCATGAGTTGTTGTGTTTTTCTGTTTTTTTTCGCTCTAAAATCCTGCTTTCTGTCATTGAGGCTTAGTTAGGAAAGTTTTACTTTCTAAAGAGAAGACAATATGTGTCACAAAGAAAAGGAATATCTTTAAGGTATGTAATCTCCAACGTAATGGAAGGGTTTGTTATGGAGGAAAACTGCAACCGTAAGACCTTATGAGGTTTCCTATCAGTTCAAAAAAACAATCTTTACCTGGAAGCATGAACTCTTCATTAACATTGTAAATACAGATGAGAATAAAAGAAAAAGATACAGAATTAAATGATTGTCAAAAAGAAGCTGCAATTAATAAGGAAGATAATGTGCTATGAGTTTTATGTTAGGAAATAAATATACCCATTCAAAAAATTAATAAAAAGAGCTCAAGGAAGAGCTTGTGTAATATCAACCTTGTGTACTTTGTCCAACTTTGTTGTTCTGTACAAGGTATGACAACTGTCTGCAAATCTTGTCTTTGGACAAATACATTCTTTTCTGTGATCTTTGCGTCAGAAGGAGGAAATTTTTCCTCTCTTACTGATGCAGGATAGAAAAGAGCAGATTTTGCTTTCTGAAGCAGTGCTGTATAATGTCACTGAACAGATCTGTTCACATCACAAGCCAAGACGGAAATGAAATTAAAAGAAAAAAGTCCAGAAGCTTAAAATGAACCATTCTTCCTGCATTTTAAAGGATTGAAGTCCAAAGGGTGAAAGGGATTAAAAATTGTAAATGTATCTGAGGGATATATAAAAATCCCAATTTCTTGTCATTGAGCGTTTTGTTCTTCTTTGTAGTGTTGTCATCAAAATTTTGATTTGTAACACTTCCTTGTAGTGTAGCTCTGCTGTGAGATGTGGCCCAAAAAATATGGAAACTTTGCTCATTTTAGAAAAAACCCTTAATGAGTCACAAGGCAGTAATGAGTCCAGCTTCTGTGCTCATCACTGGAATATTCATTATTATGGATGTCACAAAACATCATTTAAAAAAAAGGTTCAGTTCAAGAGTTAAGTAATCATGCTTGGGGTTGCTGTTTTCTTCCTGGTGGGTAGCAGCTTGCTGGCCAGTCCAAGCTCTTTTATGGACCTGGTGGATGCTCCAAGGAGGGTTGTTTAGGAGAGCTGAAGGATGCTGTGAAGTTTGGAGGCCTTTCAGTCGGGGCTTGGAGTATTTGGGGGCTGCTCAAGATAAAGGAGTGAAAGTAGTGAAGCTGTAGAGGGGGTGCAGATTGTGGGATTAAGGTTATGCCCATGGGAAGCTGTGGGATATGTGGTAGGGGAGGTGATGGTGTGGGTTAATCTGCAGGAAAGCATGACATGGTTTTTTGTGCTTGCATAGCTTCAGTGTATCCACATGCCAATATTTTCACTTATTTTGGCATGCATTTCTGTCGAGGGCAGTGGAGAGGAGAGGGTGCAAGGGGCACAACCTTGAATGTATCAGAAGCTGTCACAAAATCCTTCCAAGCCTAGAGACAGGCCCAGGAAGAGAGAGGGGTTCCGGCTTGGTGGGGCAGCTGAGGAGGAGCACGGGCCTGGAGCCGTGTGGGGCTGCTGGTGGAACCTGGAGCTGGGACCATGACTCAAAGTCCCATGACTCCATTGCGAGATCATTAGTCCTTTTAAGTAGCTGCCAAGAATTAGGGCTGATGGATAGCACCAGAACAGAACTCAAATTATTCGGGGTTTTCAGCTAGAAAACAGCGTGGGGTGGAACCCAGCGCTGCAGCGTCTGGCGTGGCAGAACGTGCGCAGGGTGAAAATGCCTGCTCTGCTGCGTCCTGGCCACTGCTACTGCCCACAGGATGTTGATGTTTTAAAGGTCATAGTAAAATTGAGTTACCAAAGTGTGCACAAGAAGCTGCAGAAAGGATATGCAAGGAATGGAAATAGTTCATTTATACATTTAAACTGTTTCAGTCAAGGGACACCAATCTAACCTTAATTTTGTACTTTAATCTGCATTTTTGGTATAGTATTGGTCAACTTAGTCATTGATTACCAGTTTACTAGCAGTAGTACTCTGGGAATTAACATTTGTTAATTTATTATTAATTTATAATTTGTTATTCTACATACAGTACAGAAAAATGTGAGGATAGTTTTTTTCCCTACAATAAAATAATGTTGGAGAAATTTTATTTTCTTAGTGCATGTTATTTTAATTCAAAGAATTTTGTGTTCTTTGTACGTCTAATGTCAATTAGTGTGTCTTTCAAATATGCAGAGTCAGAACTTGCAGTCCTTTTGGACAGATACTTCTCTGAAAAAAAATTGGGCCTGTCTTTGTGATATTCACTCACTTTTTTTTTCCTTAATAATTTCTGAAAATGCTGCCTATTTGTACTTTCTGCTGTTTTAGGTACTTTCATTTCTTTTTTTTTGAGAATGGATGTTACTAAAAATTGAAACATTTGCTTATACATTTTTCTGTATTGTTCTGGGTTTTATATATTATTCTGTTATTTTAAGTATTCTACGTATTTAGGCCACTCTTTGTGTGTATAAATATGTGTGCTCCAAATTTGAGCTTGAAATAATCATCTTAATATATCTGTACTTTTTATCTAAGTCCATAAAATAATGATGCTTATTTTCTTCCACTTGTTACTGTTCTTTCAGTTTGCAAAAAGTGTGGAGGGTTGACTGTGCCTTGCTTACAATGCTCCTTCTGTTATATATATCTGTGCTAAGTAAAGGTTGAGTTTTTTTGAGTTGCTGGGGTTTTATTGGTCTCTTAAGAGCTTTCAAGGGGAACATTTTGTGTGGTTTATGTGTAGTGTTGGGGCAGACGTGACAGAAGTAGGGCACTGTTTGCTTGCCAGCAATGTGCAAAGCAAGAGATGGAACCTTTCTTCTGGAGTTCACAGCTAGAGGTCCTGAGTGTGCAAACACACCACTTGAGTTGTCATCGTGTTGTGAACACAGGGACCTGACTAAAGACAGCTTTTTGGGAGCAGAAGTGCCTCAAGGCTACGGCCTAGACCTTAACCTCAGCTCAGGCAACCTGTTGTTTACAGGAGCCAAGTGTTGGAATCACTTTGGCAAAGAGACTATTTGTCACAAATTTTGTGTTCTTCAGCTGTTTGTGCAGTGTTTTTCATCAGTATTTTTTCCTAAGGTATTGTTTTTGCAGGCCATATTGAAAACACGCTGTTTTTTCTTTTCTAATTTGATTGTAATAAGGGCGTTGTTAATGAAAAATAAGTGCAATAAGGCAGAATGAGTTGGTTATTTTTATATTTTCCTGTTTGAAAAAAAAATGCCTCAGTTAGTGAGCCACAATGAGCCATGATGTATTTCCTCCATCAGGATAGAGAATAAGCCATTTATTATTTCAGCTCTGACTCACAGTGAACCTGCTGACACCGAGACATTTTATAATCATAAGGAACAGGTTAGGGCAGTAACTTGGACGCCAGGATGGGGATTACCTACTTATTACACTGTTTTACAACCTGGATACTTTAGGTTTTCTGGCAGAATGTCCTAAACCTCACACTAAACATCACGTTGTTATTGTACAATTACTGCTTGCAGGTCTTGCTGTAGGTGGTGCCAGCTAGACAGATGCCTTCATTATAATTATCCTTTTTGCTATATATAAAGATTTCATCCCTTTAATCCATGTAAAATTTACTGCTCTTGAAAGTGACACTAATAGTTGTACTTCTCACCCTTCCTCCTTGTCCTGCGTTGTTCCCAAACTGACAAGGGCTGGGCTTGTTCAATCCAGAAATGGGAGCTTTCCAAGGAGAACCTGGGTTCTGTGGGAAGCAGCATTAATGACAATAGACAGTGCTGGTGGTCACTGCATAGCCCCCTGACACAATCTTTTAGTGAAGCAGTATCCTGGACAAACTCCAGCTGAATAATTACTTTCTGGCTGCCTTGAATTCCTCTATAGCTTCACCTGCAGAAGTTGAGCTTCATTTCCCTTCTTGTAAACAATCTTGTGGTGCTGAAGCCAAGTCGCTGCTTTCATCGCACCTTAGAGGTAACTGTATTTTGCCATCAGTTGAGTGGCTTTAACCTTGCACTTGTGCATAGCCTGAGAAATGCTTGAGTTCATTTTTGGATGGTAAGCCCTGGCTTTCATTCTTTGCATTTGTAAAAGCATCTATCCCATCAGCTTCGATGCTTGTGTATGGCCTGGGAATAAAAACAACCAGAATTTGGGTGTTTGATTGGCCAAGCCAACCCCTACAATGCTCCTTTTACTATGATGTGTGACATCATCTTGTACTTCACTTTTTCAGTAAGAGCCTCTTTATTGCCTTTACTGATAAATGAGGGCATCTGTGAAATTCAGAGCCATGTAGGATAGCTAGGTGTTGAAAGATGACTGGGAAGGGAATACTGAGATCCTCTTTAGTGGATGAGCTAAGACTCCTCCCATGTAGCTAT
Organism: Pyrgilauda ruficollis; assembly: GCF_017590135.1. Taxonomy (NCBI): domain Eukaryota; kingdom Metazoa; phylum Chordata; class Aves; order Passeriformes; family Passeridae; genus Pyrgilauda; species Pyrgilauda ruficollis. The sequence continues at coordinate 1,774,953 of NW_024519207.1, read as the reverse complement.
TTAAGCACAATGGTCTCTTGCTCTTTGATAAGCAACACAGGAGGTAGTCCATGGCTGGATGTCTCTAGTCTTTTCAAACCCACAGATGTACAGAGTAAATCAGAGAAGCAGGAAGCTAGGTCAGAAAATCATGTCTGCTTTGATAGTCTTCAAGAATAAGAGTGTAGGCAGTACCCTGCTCTCTGGGCATTGGTGTTCAGATGGCCTCATCTCCCCACACTGGGAGAGGGACCAGACCTGCTTGCAGGTGAGTGCTGCAGCTCCTTCCACACACAGGAGCTCTGACAGTATTTCATTGCTCTTTCCTCCAGCAGCAGTGGTCTCGTGCTCCTGAGAGTGGAGGTCACTGGTGATTCTGTAGGTTGATTTGTACTGGTGATGTGGTTTAATCTGAAATCTGGCTAAATGTTCCCGAGCTGCATAGCTCTTATCTATCAGCTGTGCAGCTGATAGACGCTCGTGTTGACTTGATTTTTGTCAGAGGGTGACAAATGGAGTGTGATGCAGATGTGCCCCTCCACATTTAACACATGCAGAAGTTACTTGCAAGAATCAAACTGCAGGCAGAATGGCTGAAGATCTTGGCCTCTTGATTTTCTGTGGGGTGCATAAGACTTTGCATTGCTTGTTTATGAGGAAGATGGAGAAGTTAGCCTCAGAGTTAAGCTTATCCTGAGGTTTGCTGTTGAGTTAATCTTTTGTATAATATGTGTAATCTTTCTGTTGCCAGATACTCAGTACATATTTAACTAGAAATACTAAGTCAAGATTCCATGACTCTTCCTATACATATGAGAGCTAGTTTTTTGCTATTTATGCTCCCAAAGAAGTTAGCATGATCCACTCTTAAACTGCCCTTTAGATGCGTATACCCACCTCTTTTTGCTGAGGGAACTACTGATCATTGTCTTCTTGAAGCCTGCTCCTCTATTCAACACATATTTTATTGTTTTGTCTCTTCTCTCCCTGGTTGCTCAGAAAGTACACCAGTGTTGTGGCATTTCTGTCTTGCAATATTGCATCTTTTCAAAATCTGATCCTTGATAAGAGTTGGAATAATTGGTTTCTTTACACCAGTGCAGGTTGCTGACTTAGCTGTGCAGAGTGATTTGAGCAAGGGATCACAAAAACTGTTTCTAAAAACTGTTTGCATAGCAAATTTTTCTTGGTGTGTTTTGTTTTTAGATCACCTTTAGGGAGTGTGTGTTACTTAATGTGTTGTCATAATCAGGATATAAGAAAGCACATGGTTTAAAACTTAGTAGAGAGAGCCTCATGGCTTCAGGCTCCTTGGAAACGGCAAAATCGGGCTTACCAGCAGTTCATTGTAGGAGCTCAGGAATTTCACCAGCTGTGCTGAAGCTCCAGGGTGTGCAAAGAATGTATGATGGCTGAAGGTATAGACCTTCTGGGAAAAAAAACCTGATGGTGAACATGCAGTTTTGTTAATAAGTAAATTAGACTAAGCTTCATAACTTGCTGTCTGTATGTTAAGCTGCATCTTCATAAATCTTTGCATATTTGCATTTAGAAAAAACTAAATTATTCAACCATTGTAGTTCTCCTTAAATCATTCAAGGATTCAAAATTGTACCTGGTTTTCTGTAGGCTTGTCAGCTCTCATGGGTCTGCACAGCTCTTCCAAGATGCAGAGGAAATACAAGATTCTGGGCTAAAATATGGACATATATAATCTGAAAAGTAACAGTAGGTAAAGATGTTGTGCAAAAAATAGAAGTTAAAAGACAATAGACAATGTAAGTCCCAAGGGTAAATTTATATTATGAACCCCTTATTTATGGATATGGGTATGTTCCTTTAATGCTGATTTTTGTTTTGCTTTTGTTTTCAATCTGGCCTGAACTTGTGTTCAAAGGAAAACTGGAAGGCACAGGTTTTGAACAGACTTTGACTATGTTGTTTACAGAACCAGTGCACTTCTCCCAGAGCAGGCTTAACGTGTGAATGGCCCTGGAACTCCTGTGGAGAGATGGGTAGCAGGTTTAGACATAGGATTGTACTGGGGCCATGTGACTGTGTCAGTAGGAAGAGATGCCTGATAATTTAAAGTAGAAATTACCTTTGTGTGTCTATGAACAAAAAGGTATAAGTAGCTGTTCCTTGGGAGTTACAAGGTAGCTTTTTAAAGTGAGTTTTTTGTGTTGTCAAAGTACTATATATTTTCTCTGCTGTTATTACTTGGTCCAGTGATAGCACTGCATTAGCTTTTAGTTAACACAAGCCTTTTTCTAGGCAAGCCCGGTCTCCAGCTGAGAGTTTTCTGCTTCATGCTTTCCTTTAAACTTAAAAAGACTCAGGCAAATAATTATTCATGAAATAGAAAAGATGCAGCTGCACATGGGAGAAAAGGTGATGAAATAAAAGTGGGAGTTGCAGGACTAAATTCTAGGTACTTACATCCAGGTTAGTAAAGAAGCAGAGTGGTTGCATGTCCCCTTAGATGCACAATGCTGGATAATGAGCATCTTTGTAATCATAAACCAGGAATGTACAGGTGATTTACTCTACACGTGCCAAGCATCTTTCTACTACAGTTATTTAGTATTATTAGCTTCACACTTACCACCAAAGACTGGTTTAAGGCTAAGAATGAATTAAATCCTACTAACCCCATATTTCCATCAATTTATCAAGCTGGATTTGTATTAAGCTCAAGTATGTGTGCCTCCCTCATCATTTGCCCACGATGAGAATTTTTGTTGAAAAACTCCAGCTGGATATATGCGTATATTTTATTCTAAATTTCTGAGAAAAAATTTAAGTTTTTCCTTGAAGAGCAAGTACTTATAATTGGATGACTTCTAAATTTGCTCTACATACATAGACACTAAGAAACTTCTGTGAGAAGTATTCTGTTAGAACCTATTTGTGGTAGTTATCCCAAATATTTAATAGCAGGGGTCTTTCTAGGAAGCATATTATTTCATTTAAAAAATGATAGTAAGCTCACAGTGCAGAGAAAACCCATTCCATAGCATGTCAGAAACCATGATGTGATCCTTACTGCCTTTGGGTCTCTGGTCATCTCATTTCTTTGAGCCATTGCTGCCTTTGTGAACCTAGCACTAAGTATCTGACCAAGAAGCCCCTGTGTCCCAAGGTAATAACCATGGAAAATCAGAGAAGGCAGCAAAGAAGTTTTAAGCTGTTGCATTGTCGGAAGTATTTAGGTGTGGTTTTGAGTCTTTTTTGTTTCTGAGAGACGGAAACAATGCTTTTTTTTGAAGTGCATTACCTGCACACACAGTTTTTCGTACTCTCCATTGGTTTGTACAACTGGGTCCCATCCCTTTTGTCTTTTAGATTTTAAAATGGTTTATTCTTCCGTTTTACAGTTCCCTCTATTACAAAATAGCTGCTCCCAGAAAGGCATTCTGCATGGCATCTAGTGGCTTTTTCTTTACCCCTATGGGGAACAGACCTTCTCAGGATGGTCTCTGCGGAGCTGGGGCGAAGACACCTCCCTGCGTCCTTGAGCTCCAGCCCTTGTACACATCATGTGAGGGTGTTGGGGAATGTTGTGGTGTGTGTGAAGCTGGCAGTGCTGCTTGGACCAGAAGCTGTGAGGACTGATGCCCAGATAGCTTATTTTACTCCCCCTTCACACAGCTCTCTGCTACGCTGGGAGGAGCAGTCACATTTTTGTGGGAGGGAAGCCCCTTCAGCAACATCAGTCATCATTCTAGCCTTGTAGGACTGTGGTGAAAGAAGAAAGCCTGGCTCTCAGCCTGTGTCCTTTTGCCCCATTCCACTGCCTCTTTTCCCCAAGGCAAAGAAACCCCCTACCTGCGTTCTTCCCTTTTGCAGCAGCCTGAAATTTGCCTGACCACGATTAAGGATTGCAGCACAACAAAGTGGAGGATTAATAGCTTTTGTAGAAGGAATGAGGCTTGGATGGATCTGGTTAGTTGAGTCTGAGTTTGAGAAGAAAGAGGATGGGTGCGCTGCCGTGGGAGTGTGTATGAGGTAGATGGATGGAGGAGGTCATGCTGCAGGGAGTGGGAAGCAACTTTTTGGGGCTGTTCTCAGCTTCCCACTTATGAATCTGGTAATGCCACCAGATTCAGTTTTGCCTACGCTGTTGAGAAACCTTGAGCTGGTCCTAGGCAAGTATCAGTCACACGTATTTTGTCTGGGTAAGGATTTGGTGCCAGAATTGCTAATCGGATCAGGACGTCTGGGTATGCTTTTTTCTACAGCAGTGTGTGGGCAGAATGCTGTGCCTCATGCTCCCGTGGGTGATTGAACTTGCCGGGTTTTATAGCTTTGAGACTTTGGCCTCTATCACATGCATCAGCATGAAACTGGTGCCAGGCTAGAGCTTCTAAAAGAGGCATTTATGTGGGGAGGCTGAGTTCAAAAAACAGCCCTGGAGTCACTGGCTGCAGTAACACACTAGTGGGGCTGTGAAATATAAGGGAAGCTGTATGAGAATATGCACAGCCAAAGCCCAGTGTTTCTGCTGTGAATGGCCAAATGGGAATTTTGACTGAAGTGGGGTAGAGAAACATAAGTGAAAGTTTTATTTTTATTCAGTACGTATATCTAGGTAAACAGATTAGAAAATTTGCTATTGCCAGAACGGGCAGATTTTAGTGGATCTTAAACTTATGTTTATATTGGAATTTCAAAACATAAATAAATGGCATGAAGTTACAAACATGGAAAACAGGATAGACACATGACTGAGTGTTTATGAACATCTATCCTGTCCCAGACCTGCAGTGCAGCATGTGATGTTGTTTCTACTCCAGCAGAAGGTGAGGGGGGAGCCACTAGAAGGAAGGGAGTATAACTTGGTTTAGTGTAATCTGAACTCCTTTCACAGGGAGTTTTTTAACTTAGAGCACACAGTACTCTGAATCATCTAAAATAAACGTATTTATTTTTCAAAGACGTGTTTTAGTTCCTTAGTGTGTGATTTCTGTTGTAGTCAGTGTTCAATGGAAGCTGCAGCAGCTCTCAAATGCACCCGAGTCCCTTGGAAGCTGCAAGTTTGTGTTTTGGTTTAGCAAATGGTTTTCTTTAACGGACTAACTTGTTGCCGCTGTTGGAAGGCATCTTTGGATCCTGAGAAGTCCTTATCTGGGAGGAGGTGCTGAAATTTTTCCCAACCCGAGTGAGAGAGATGCTTGAATTCCTTGCATGGTGCTCAGATGCTGCGGAGTGTGCTGCAGTGCAGAGCCACACACAGCGGGCTTCCCTAAGTGCAAATCCTTGAGATCTTCTGTAAATGCAAACATCCTGCAGCCTGTACTGTACAGTGGTGCTTCAAAATGGTAAAGAGCAAAATACATTTCCTTCTCCCAAACCTAGCCCTGAGAGGCCTGTTGCCAGCCGGGGCAGGGTCCTGGTCTCGGCATCGTTTCCTGCATGAACCTTTGCCCTCCCGTCTCGGGGCACCATAACTCTGCGGCCAGGCTGTCACAAACTCTCTTCCTGTGATTGTTATCCCGACATCTCCCTTCCAGTTTGTTTTACAGCACAATGATAGTGAAGGCAGGGAGGAAGGAGTGGGGAGGAGCTCCAGTTGTAAAAGGATTTCTCCCCCCTTGGTATTGCTATCTGTCCAGGGAAAGCTGTGCGTTCTTATCCTCTGGGGAAGGAGGATGGACTGGGAGGAAGCAGCAGTACCCCATGACAGGGGATCCACGAGATGTAGCTGGCAAGGAGAGGGGAGAATTGACCTGTCAGACCTAATGTCAGGATTAAAACCAATTGATATGTGCTTAGCACTGCGTACAGGCTCCTTTCATTACCCAGCCACAGTCAAATGATGTTTTAAAAGTGAATTTCAGAATATAAAAGTGGCCTTTTGGGAATAATGCCTAAGATCCTTCTGCTCCAGTCTTTTTTGCCTGGGATCTATTCTAGTTGAAGTGCAGGAAGGCATGTATCCATCCAGCTCAAGCAAGCGTTTTGAATTTATTTTGTTGAAAGCATGTACCTGTGACTTAAAGTAGATTGATAACTGGAACACTGAATTTTTAAGTTGCTCATATATCTTCATAAATACTGCATTTAAATTTTTTTTTTAATTTGTCATGTTAAATTTAAAAGAAATCATGCTGTTGCCGTCACATCAGGCTCCTAAAATATGATATAGTATTACTGTTACTTGTGTGCATAAAATACTTGTTAAGTTTTGCAAGCTGAGAACCGTCATCAAGAAGGTACTTGCTGTTGAAGTTTTTGGTCATATTTCTTGGTAGGAGGCAGAAACAAAAAGTTACTAAATAAAAACATGAATCCTATTGACTGCCGTAGAAAAACGTAGTAAGGCTATAGTAAGTCTTTTAGAAAAACTTTCACTAAAATCATTGTGCGCCTTCTTGGAAATGTTGTCTTTTGCATACTACCCCAAGTCCTGGAAGTAAGAAGGCAGAGTGAGTCTGCCTGGCATGTTCAGACATGTCTGCAAATAGCAGTAAGGACAGAATTCACTGTCAGCTGTGAATGGGGCTTGTAAAGGCACATCAAAACACTAGGGGTTATTTTAGTTAAACCTCTGGTTAAATATGAAGTTGGGGCAAATGTAATACACAAAAAGCAATTGAAAACACATGCCAGGCAAAAATATTCAAGAATTTGTGTGTTGGTATGAGCCTTGGATGAAAGTAAGTTATGTGAGCCTGCCTCTGCTTATTCCTTTGGGAGTGGAGCTGTGGAAAGGGAGGTGTTACCAGCTGTTGTGCAACGTAAGACTGCCTCATCTTATATTACGTTTACATGAGAGCTGCCTCATCTTAACATGTAAGTTTGATAAATATACGAATATATATATATTATACCTACCTATAAAATGAAACATTTAAAAATAAGCATTTCTGTTGTTAATTTATGTATGACATCTCTATGTTTATAAAGCCAGACCCATGTAAAATGGCAAAACACAAATAATGGTGCAGCTGCAAAGGGAGATGCACCTATGTGCTCAAATCCTATTTCTGCAGCAGTTCTTTTCATGAGGTGGTTTGGAAGCTGAAGCAAATGTGTTGTGCCATTGTCCAAAGATTAAGGTGACTCAGACATGAGACATTTCTGCTTGCAATGAGGTCTTCCATTGTAGTCTTACTGCTTGGTTTCTATATATACAGTTTATTTTTAAAAACAAACTTCTATTTCTCTCATTTTCTCTGTACCACGGGGAAACTTCTTTTGGTAAAGTCTGTGTAACTGTCTCAGCTTTAGTAGTGTGAATGGAGTGAAGGTACCTCAAGACCTGATTTTGTGCATAATCTGTTTCCTCTGTTCACTTTTCACTTGGTTGTTAAGGATAGAAGATATTCTGAAAACAACAAAAAAAAAAGCAGTCATGGAATTGTAGGTAGGAAGAGGGATTTTAGCTGGATCATGCGTAAGAGTAAGCTGTAAATTTTGCAGATGGAATGATCTGCAATGGGAGAGCAATATTTACATGCAGCTCTTCAAAGGAAACTATGTGGGGAGCAAAACTTCTATGTGTGGTGCTGTTAATGAAGCCTTAAGCTGTGATGTCCAGAAAACTAATGCAACTTGGATTTTGCCTCAGAATCCTGGTTTTTGGAAATAAACAAGTCCTCTCCCCCATGAATATCACTGTGGTTTCCCAGCATGGTGGGAAGTTGCTGCAGAGTAGGTCTTCCCAATTTGAGGAAGATCAGTTATGACTTGTAGGAGAAGCCTTAGCAGGTAGGTGTAGTTGAATTTGGGAGGAAGACTTGTGTAGTGCATCTGGCACATACTCTGCTCAGTCTCTTTTTGTAGCCTGATTGTCCTGGGTTGTCAGCTCTGTGGGTCACTGACTCAGTTACCCTCTGCTCCTGGCACAATGAGGCCCTTTCTGCTCAAGGTCTCCGGGTGCTACTGCAGTACAAATATTTAATGATAAAACATGCTTATCTCCCGCCAAAAATCTGGCAGCATCCTTATCAAGATATTATTAAATTGTCAGCTCAACCATATGCCGAGCGTTTTAGGCGAACAAATGTTCACACCGGCTCTCGCGCGGTACGTGAAGGCTCTAGAGAGAGACAGGTGGCCGTGTTTACACCATCGAGTACTGCCCGGTTCCTTACAAACAGAAACTTGCATTAAGTGCCTCTTGCTTTATAGCAGATTCAAAATTTATGGACTTGATATGCTTGAGACCGTGTTAATTTGATTACACTTTAAAATGTTTAGTGTAGGTTGGTGGAACCTACATAGTTTGCATATTAAAGATGTCTCTGCATTGACCATGGGGAATAAACAATACGGGAGAAGTAAATTTATCAGACCCTCCCCACAAGAAAAAAAATTCTTGGCAACAAAACAATGGTTTAAAGTTTATCAGTACTGTTTCTCTCTGAGTAATTAACAGAAAAACACCTTTACCAATAAATTTGACTCCTTCTAGTATTTGCCACTGATAAACACTCAGGAAAATCCTGGTGCTTTTTTAGGCACTTTTTTCATCTTTTCATCCCCTTTCTCCAGATGACATCACTTATTCTCACACCTTGGTTCCTGGAATACTTGAGCTTTAAGATGCACCAAGTAGTTGTCAACCTTTTCATTTTGTCTTCATATTGTCTCTTTTTTGGGAGTGAGAAGTAAGGATGTTGTTCTGTCACTATACTAGCATTTTTTCCCAGACTTTTATTCTTGGAAGGTAGCCTGTTTGGCAAAAAATCAAAATAGTCTGATTTTTGTGTACATGCTTGGAATTTTAGTTCAGAAATCTGCAGCAATACTGCACAGTCTTAGCTGTGGTTCATCAAAATGATATATAGATTCATTTCACTGCTGAATTTTTTTTCTCTCCTATGCTTTGTTTTAAGAATAAATTAATAAATTAGTCCCTTGTGAAAGCTGTCCACTAGGACAGCTATTTGTATGCCTTTCATTAAAAATTGTATTATGTTCTGGGGGATTGCTGGAGTTTGATTCCCCTTCCTTTTTTCTTCCCCCCGTCTTTTTTTCTGTAAGGACAGACTTTGTACCAAACTTCCATAATGATAAATGAGAGAAGAGAGGGATGATACTTCTTCTCTTGTGTCTTTATTTGTCGATGGCATTTGGATGCATCAGGAGGTAATGAGCTGAAAATGAATTAGAATTTATACTGAACATTTTCTTCAGTAAAAGAAATGCTTTTGAAATGCTTAATGCAAATTAATTTCAAGGAAACTGCTTAGCTGTCTTCATTGATGGATATTACTTTGTAATAATTGTGTTTGTTCTGCCTGTGTAATTTCTTCAGGAGAGAGAATAAAAGTTTAAAAGTATAGATATCAAGAAAATTAATACTTGCAATCTTTGATTCAGTTTAAGGTGACCTTCCCTTACTCAAAGCACTAGTTGCTTTGCAAATGACTTAATTATCTCTTTGACCTGTGTATTCCTTTCTCTGCAGTCTTTTTTTTTTTTTTTTTTTTTTTGCCAGAATAAGAGCCTCTAACCATAAAGCTGCCCTGCAGCTCCAGAGTACCATGAACATTGTCACCCAACACCATCCTTGCAGATTGAAGCTGGAAGAGTTGGACACCGCAGATGCTTTCAGAGTAGCCTTACAGCTGATGGATGTCCCTGGGGCACAAAGGGAGCGAGGAGAGGCTTGCTGCTGGTTGGAGCAGAGCTCCTCAGATGCATGCTCTGGGCAAGTTAAGGGTGATTTAAACATACAGTAGCTGAAATACAGATCACAGTGACTGCTTCTGAACTTCGTTTTCCAAAGCAGAGAATATCTCCTTAACCCATCTGTTCTTCAATCCATCCTGTTCTCTAGAGAGAAATTCATTATTTCTATACTATATTCTACAGGGAAATTCCACTGTCTCACCAAAATCTCCACTGCTCCAGAGCAGTGTATACCAAAGTTGTGCTGGGCCAGCTTGCTTTCAAGGGATGGATAGAGTACATTGGAGAGCAGCAGTGACATGGTTTTGGAAAGCTCCAGCAGTGATGAGTCAGTGTCCAAGGTGGTTTGGGAACATGAGGCTGCTTGTAATCTTCCATTTAATATTTGAAAATATTTTATGCTTTTTGTAAAATACAGAGAGTGCAATTCCTTTGGAATTGCTGTGGACCAAGTTGTCAAAAGAGTAGAAAGGCAGTGTGGATCAAAGTGATGTTTAAGACGGAGGAAATGGCCATCCCTCCTGTGGCAGTGTAGGGCCTCCAGGCTGTATAAGATGACCAGCAGTGGAAACAGGCTAAGAGAGACAGCACAGAATTAAAGGGTAATGGATGCAGGAAGGTACCTCTTGGAGATTGTCTGATTTATGCCCTTGCCCACAGCTGTATCTGCTAAGGCTGTGGTCAGGACTAGATCCAGCTGAGTTCTAAATATCTCCAAGGGTGGAGGCTCCACAGCCTGTCTGAGCAACTTTTGCCTCTGCTTGACCACCATCTCAGTAAAGGTGCTTCTCTTCTTACAACATAGAAGTGGTGATCCCCTAGGGAAAAGTGGAGATATTGCTGGAGACCTGGTGAGGTGCTGTTATGAAAGCAGATGACTGCTTTCTATTTTGCTAAAGGATATGAAGCACATTTCAAACAAATTGGAGATCACTCTTGAGAAGTAAGGAGCTGTTTTATGTTTGAACTTTGCCTCAGACCATGAGAAAAACACCATGCTTGTATCCACTCACAGTGTGGTTGCAGAGTTAACATCCCATATCCCTAACTGGGCCATGCTGCATCCTTCCTAACCACCTCCTTCACCCTCCCCATCACACCTGATCTGAATGGCTCATATTCAGGGCCTCATTAAACCTACTGTTGTTTTCCCTTCCACTTCTGCTCACTCCTGTGATGTTAACACCAGCCTCTAGTGTGCCTGCTGTATCTGTTTCCATTGCCTACTTGATGCACCTGTACAAAACCTATTCCAGTGGTCTCCTGTTGGAGAGAAGCCTTCTACACAAGTGCTTCATTTTTCTCATTCAAAAGCCTATTTCAGCTCTTTGTAGTGTTTTAAAGACCTTGGTGATGGGCTAGGCTGCTTATGTGCTCAAGCTGCTCCCTTGGAGACGGGTGTTCCCTTATTGATTCAGTGTTATACTTCTCCCATATCACTGGTTGTCTGTTCCTGTATTCTGCTATGGCAGATTGTAGCATCCTGACTGAGAGGCTGCTGGTTTTCCTCCTCTGCAGAGGGCCTGCTAGAATGGGATGCAGTCTCTGGGTTGACAGGATAATCCACAACACGAGAAAATTATGGTGGGTCTATGATGTTGAGATCTGATTTGTTCTGTAGGTGAACTTGGATTTACAGCTTCCTTGTACAGGGAGCCCCGTGCTCCAAAGGGTTCAGTCAGGTTTAAGTACTTAAGTGAAAACATATAAAATGAGACAACAGAAAAATCTTAAGTAGTCTTGTAAGCTGAGCTTTGTTAGGTGAAGAGGTCTGAACTCTTAAATAGCCTGGGCTTGGTTTGTGTGTGGGGGTAATAGTTGTGGGGTGATATGGGTTTTTTTGCAAAGCTGCTCTGCATCAGTTTAGGCAGGGTTATTGAGAAAGATCATCCAGATGAAGCCCACAGAAAATAAACTGGAACAAGTTCGGTTACTGAGAATTTTGGCGTAACTCCCCATGTTTCATCTCCAGTGTACTCCATCCCTGGTTTTTGGGCAGTACACTGCCCAAATCATTCTTGTGCTTGTGGTGGCAAGAAGCTGCTGGTGGTTGGGTTGGAGGCAGGGAGAAGTGATGTAGTTGCTGGTGGGTTGGTGTGGTCCTGTTGGTTTTGGTGACATTACCAGGCTAATCTGGGCACCACTGGTGTTACCCTTGTCCTGTTCGTGGTTGTGTTTGTAATACAAAGCAGCCGCCAGTGGGTAAGATTCGGTGGCTGTAAGTCCAGTGACTGCTGTTATAAAGTTTCTAGAACATGTTTTTTCTCCCTTTTGAGATGTTGTATAGGTAACATCACTACATAGAAAAACGTGAGAGGTCTTGAGGCATTAATACAGAAAATCACTTTTCATTCTTATAATGTGACATCTGTCTGTGGCCTAAAGCAGAAGCATGTTCTTGCCACGATTGAGATAGTACAGAAGTAAATGACACTGAAGTTAAATGAATCCATTTAAAAATAAGATTATCTTTATAATTGGATGCAGAAAGTGGTCTCATCACAGCTGTGCTTGATTTTTGCTAGCGCTAAATCAAACTTTGGGATACATTAGCAGTCATAGGGACACAGCTACAGTTAAATGCTGGCTTTGAATATCTGAGCCATTTTTTACGGGGTGCTTTCCAAAATGGAATAACTGAACTGACGATTAGTAGTGTTTTATCACTGAGATTACTGTTACACTGATGGCTCTGAAATTCTAGTTTTAATATACTTAGTATTTTTAAAAAGCTGGAATTTCTGAGAAATGTGCTTGTTCTTATTCTTTTTTATTCTTATTGCAATGCCTAGATGCCTTGAAATTTGGCCTACTCAAAACAAATATATATTGGATGAGCATTAATTCAAGCCCTCTTGTGTGTGTGTTTTTTTAAGATACGTTTGCACTGTGGCTTAAACAAGTCTTAAATGTGTTGAAGCAACAAAAATGGTGCATGACTGTCCAACACAAGTAAACGTACTTCGCTGAAGTAAGATGAAGATGATGGAGAGCCAGTTAAATGCTGGAAAGTGGATGAATTTCTAAAGTCATCAGCTTGGTGACTTACTTTCTGAACCCTAAAAAACAAACAAGTTTTGGTGTAATTGCCAAATTTGTGTAATTGTAATTGGAACTAATTATATGTTGAGAATTGTGTATACTCTACATGGCTGCTCTGGTGACACCAGCAGTTTTGATTTTTCTGGAAAGCTCAAGATTGTAATTTAGAAGTTTATGCTATGTCAAAGAATTAGCAAACTTCAGTTTGTTAATTGTTGAAACCAGAAATATGTATGTGTACTGCATCTGCTGATGTTATGAGGTTCTGAGTTTGAGTTTGTTTTTTATTCCCCTTATCATATTCCTTTGGACTATTGTGTACCACTGAGCTTTAAGTTTAAGCCCTGATTTTTATGCTTAAAGAAAGTTTTGTTAATTTCATATATAGAGATAAATGTGGAAGGGAAGAAAGGAAGGACACTGTTTTCTTATATGCACCAGACTGTAATGCTCTCTGTTATCATGAAGTGTCATTATCCCATTCTTGTTTCACTTCTCCTTCCCCCCAATCCATATTACATTTTTTTAAAGCCTTTTATGCAAATCACTTCAAACCAGTTATTTAGTCATCTTAACGGAAAAGTTTGGTCTCAGATGGGTGCTGAATTTCAAAAAAAATTATATTAGCTTTTTCTTTTCAGGGTAGAAATGTTAATGTGTGCCTGTCTCCTGCCAAACACCACTAGTTTTGCATAGCCTTTATGAACAGTAGTTATCTGTATGAAGTTCGTCTTTGCTAAGGAAGACAAGCTGTGGTGAAAAGTTTGTTGAAGGCCCTAGATTTCAGGGATCAGAAATATATTGACTAAACGTGTCTTTCAAATAAGGATCTGTTTTCTTCCTCTTAGTGCAGAATATCTTGGGAGTCCCTGTCAGATCTGTATGTATTGACCATAAAAACAACAGAAAAATACAGTAAACATGGATGTCTAGCTGAATAAGATTATCAAAATCAAAAAAGCAGTGTGAAAGCAGTGTGTCCCAAAGCCCAGGAATCACTTAAAAAAGGTCACTACCGTCCAGTGAACTTTGCTTTTGATTCCCCGTATAAAAGGCGAGGTGGAGCAATAACGCGCAGGTTTCAAGTTTCCCCATCCCTGTTTATGGGAGCAGTCTCAGACATCTGTTTCTGCTGCGCTGTGGTCATGCTCCGGTGCCCCCCGCTGAAGCATGACGCGTCTCTGTGCCTCCGCACACACGGGCTCCCCCGGTGCTTCGGGGACCGTCACGTCTGAGCTGTGCCTTGGCAGGCTGAGAGACCCGACCGGCGTGCCCACATTCCAGCTGCAGGCAGAGATCTTCCTGGCCCTGCATGATAGAATGATCCCTCTCCTGCTGCGGCTCAGACCCCCACGGATGGTGGCCATGGATTTCGGGGCTGTCCCGATACTCAGGTCAAAGTCCCTTGGCAGTGGGGTGGCTGACCGTGTAATTTCTGGGTTTTGCATCCAGGACGTTGGCCTTGGTTGCATTTCCCCAGCCTCGTGTGTTCAGCTGAAGTTCACACTTCAGAGGCTTGTGGTTAACAAGTGTCTTCTTGTGTGTGGCAAGGGTGGGACCCTGGAGAGGGCCTGCAGTACCCTGCAAAGTGAACATCCAGTTTTTGTTTGAATTTAACTCTTATTTTTGGAACCATGGGTGACTTATTCTTGGAACCCCATTTTTCAGAAACCCATCTGCAAGCAACGTTGCCAGGATTTCTGGTACAAATATTTTGTCATTTGCTCTTGAGACAATCTGTTGTTTCAGTCCTGGATGAAGTTTTGTAATATGTTGCTTGAGATACCATGGAAAAATATCTAAGTGGTGGTGTAATCTTCTAGGTGAAAACACAAGGTTAAGAATTTTTTTTTCCTTTTTTAAGGAAAAAATTGATTATTCAGGTTTATCAATTCATAAAGTCTGTAAATTAAACAACAAAACAAAACACAACCCAAGAAATTAGCGCGTTTATTTTTTCTGTCTATGAAGTGTTTGAGTTAGAAGTGAGCCACCTTTACTTTTCTGAGAAATATTTGGAGTTCTCACATTTGATGCTCATTTGGCTCCATCCCTTCTCACCTATTTCACATGCTCGGAGCATTCATTGTGCTTGGATGCCTGTGTGTTTTCATTTGATTTTTTCCTCTAGCAACAGGACTCATTCCCTTCACTAATACCTCCCTTAGCGTGTGTACAAATCCTGCTTTTCCTAGACAGTGAGATAGCAGAAGAGTTGCTGAGAACTTCTAGAAGTTGGAGGTTTGAAAACAAAGTTTGATCTTTACTTTTGAATGGCAATTCTTATTCTTTATCAGATTTGTGTGATGCTGCACAAATCTCTTTGTGTATGCAGAGAGAAATGGTACTTTGGTGTGCTGTGTCAATAACAAATGGCAGTATGCTACAAATATGTTTCTTAGGGTATCCATTCAGAATCATGGAATGGTTTGGGTTGGAAGGGACCATAAAGGTCATCTAGTTCCGAAGCCCCTGCCATGGTCAGGGACACTTTCCACAAGACCAAGTTGCTCAGAGCCCCATCCAACCTGGCCTTGAGCACTGCCAGGGATGAGGCTTCTACAGCTTCTCTAAGCAACCTGTTCCAGTGCCACACCACCCTCACAGTAAGGAATTTCTTCCTAGTACCTAATCTAAACCTACTTTTAGTCAATTTGAAGCTGTTCCCCTTTGTCCTGTCCCTACATAGGCTTGTAAACAATCTCTCCCCATCTTTCTTGTAGGCTCCCATGAATACTGAATCTTACAGTCAAGTGTTTGGTGTTAGTCTTTGTCCCTTCTGGGGTTGCCAGCCATATAGGGGGCAACCTGTGCCCCCTATATCATCACTCCCCTTGGGTGATGATATAGGGGGCACAGGAGGATGTTGTAGGCTGGTTGCTCTTGCTGCCACCACGAGTAACTACGTCAAAGGGGTAACTGCTGTAATTCTGTTTACTGGAATTACGTTTTTTTTCTTACTTTTCAGTCTTTGGTGAATCTCATGAACCCTGCTGACAGATCCAAAAACTGGAAGCAGCTCCAAGATGCTGTGGAAGAAAATTCTAATTGAGTTAAGCCAGCTTTGTGCATCTGGGAGATCTGTTGCAGATGAGGCTTCTAACTCTAAAGAGAGAATGATCTCCTCCCACTCCAAAACTGGAGCATGAGTCGTGTGATTACCAGGTTTATTTTGGCAAAATAAGCATTGTAGGTGGTGGCTGATGCTAAAGGTGTGCTAAGAAAAGCACTTTTCTGTGATGAGCAACTTTGAGTTTGAGAAGGCTTTGCATAACAAAAAAAATTCACATAGAGATCTTATGGATACTGCTCCTTTTGCCACTTGCCCCTCTTCCCGTTCCTCTAGCTGTGCCTAGGAGCAGGCAAGTGGTACTCCTTGCTCAGTCACTGGCAAGAAATTAATTCTCCTAGTGCTTTGCTTCCACTTGTTTTGCTCTCTGTATACCTTGCTCCTGGCGAGCTTTCAAATGCTTGTAGCTCCTTCGTGCAGGAGAGGTGGGCAGGTCTGACCGCACGTAGCTGTGCTGGTGTACTTAACTTTCACTTGTCTTCTCCCTGCAAAATAAATAAATAATTGACGAGTGAACGGGAAAAGCGTGGGAGGAAAAATGTCAGGAAATTCAAAGGTGAAGCTATTTCCTCCCTCAGTAATATTTTTCTTCTACGTGTTGTTTCTTCTCTTCAAACAATGGGGTGAGTTAAGAATGGATTCAAACTATCAGCCTTGCCATTGTTTATTTAAAGCCTTTCATGTGTGTGACGGACCTCAGGAAAAGCCCACACTTCCACTGCGAGCCCTCTGGGCAGCCTCTCTGTAGTGCAGTGCCAATACAACAGGGCTCCAGAGTTCTTTGGGTCCTCAGGTGCCAGTGAGTTAAAATAAATGGTGGAACATATAAGGTGTGTGATTTAAAGGTGTTGACTGTGAAATCTGATAGCTCTGACAAAGCCTAATTTTTTTTAAAAAAGCAATTATATAGCCCACACGCTCAGAACAAGGATTTTAGATGTTAACTAGTTAAGCATAAGGTGTTTGTGAACTTTTTGTGTGTGTTCGTGTGTGTGTGCGCACTTCCATTTGGGGGAAGGGGTGTTTTGCTGAAACAGGTGAAAGTCAGTTCTGTAGTATAAAACAGGAAGCAGATGGGTACTAATTAAAGCCCTGTTGATAAAAGCGTGACTGAGCTTTTGAAGCAGCTGCTTTCCTTATTTTATATATAGCCGGTGTGTGCTTCGTATGAGAGCCAGGCTCCCCACACTGCATTGTTTTCGCGAAGCTGCAGGAAATGCGTGTGCATGTGCGTGCGTGCTGCCATGGCTGAGGGATGGCGCTTGCTCTTTGCTTCCTTCTCTGCCCGAGAGAAAAATGGAGTTTTCCGAACCTCAAACGAAGGTGCCACGCACCTTTGTCTCCCGCCTCTTCCCCTTCCAGCTTTCCAGCCTCAAGCAGGCACTAGGCTGGTGAGAATGCCTGTTTCTAATGGTGCTGTAGATAAAGGAGGGCAGCTTACTTTGTCTCACAGGTTTTTGTGTCTGGAGTCGTGGTGAGCTGCATCTGAGAGGGAAACCAAAACACCAGTGAGGGTGTCAGCTTCCTCTGTGTGTGTAACTTCCCATTGTCATTATGGTCTTTAATCTTCACAGGTACTCTCTGTATTGCTTTTGCTGCCTTTCTCTTACCTTGGGGCTTGTAGAATGGGTAATAAGCTAATCTTCAGGAAAAAAAAAAAAAGGAAACAAGAAGATGGAAACATGATGTAGACAAAGGAAAAATTGCACCAAAGCAGAGAAGATCTTCATATGGAAGAGCTATCATAGAATGGTTGGCAGGGACCTTAATGATCCTGTAGTTTCAGCCACCCCTGCCATCAGGAGGAATGCTTCTCACTAGATCAGGTTGCCCAGGGCACCATTCAAGCTGAAGAATTTCTTCCTAACATCTAATCTAAATGTCTTCTCTTAGTTTAAAACTTTTCCCCTTTGTTTTACCACTATCTGTTTGAGTGAAATGTCACTCTCCACCTTTTTTTAAAAGCCTTTAAGTGCTGAAAGGCTGCAATGAGGCCTCCCTGGAGCCTTTTCTAACTAGCAGTGTTAATTTTAGTACTTTAATGCCATCAATAGAAAAATGTGTGTCGAACGTAGAGAAATGTTAAGTTTCTGTTGACTTGAGTTGGGTAAGTTTGGTTTGTATATTGAGTCATTGAAACCTGTGTACTGGTAGCTTTTTGGTGTGGGGAAATTTGTTCTTTCACTGAGGAAAGTGCCAGTGTTCAGTCTTCATGTTGGGGATGTCATCATTCCAGTAGGAATAAGCTAAATTTGGTGTGGGCAGGAGGAGAAAGAAGAGGAAAATTTTGGTCAATGATGAGACAGAGTCCAGTAGTGCAGATTCAGGGGGTGGCCTCTGAGGTGTGGAGCAGTATCTTCTGTATGGGGAAACTGTCCTTGAATTGGCTGAGTTTCTTAGTGGGTGGTGCTTGGGAATTGGGATTGTGTTGGGCTGAAGCTCTCATGGGCTACTCCCTGGTCATCTGTTGGAAGCTGCAGCTTTCCTATTTTCA
Source organism: Pyrgilauda ruficollis (assembly GCF_017590135.1). Taxonomy (NCBI): domain Eukaryota; kingdom Metazoa; phylum Chordata; class Aves; order Passeriformes; family Passeridae; genus Pyrgilauda; species Pyrgilauda ruficollis. The sequence continues at coordinate 1,756,726 of NW_024519207.1, read as the reverse complement.
AACAACTGCTGAGGTTGCTAGTTCCTCATTTCACCTGAAGCAGAAACAGCTTAACTTGGGGGGCAGACCCCCCTATCAGAGGCAGGTACTCCTATCACCCTGTAAGCCTATGACTGCCTCAGAGGAGCTGGATGACCCAGAGTGCTCAGGGAAGCATTTCCAGGTTTGGCAGCCAATACTCCTTCGCACCAGGAGTGGCTGGTATCTGCTGTGGCTTGTCAAGCAGCTGTGATGAAATTGCTGCTGTACAATACAAGCCATGGTCTTTAAAGCCCTGGTCTTCTCTGTTGACAGTGTTAGTGGGGACTATTTTCATCATGTCTTTTCACTCTCTTGGAGAGACAGCCACAGATGGGTAGATCTTCTTGACCTGTGACCTGTTCTTGTTTGGTCCCTCAGTGTGAAAAGCTGATAGGTTTTTTATAGAATAATTCCAAAAGCCTTTTGCTCCTCATAGCAGGAGTGAGAGGAGGCAGCCAAAGCATCTTTCTCTTCCCCTGTGCCTTGCTAACATTGCTGATGGATGAACTGTGCACTTCTTTGCTACTGCATGTCTCCCTGACTGCTGTCCGATGAAAGGAAAGCTGGCTGGTCCCATAGTGCAGGGAAGAATGGCATTGCCACCTTCTGCATTGGACAGTGTGTCCCTCAGAAGATTTTTGTACTCTGAAGTCATTTGAGTTGTCTGCATCTCTGGTTATGGACTCAGTGAGTTGTGCTGCATCAGTACAACCAGAACCATTTGCTGGAGTTTACCAGGTGCCGGAACTTGGACTGCGAGAGCTTTCTTTCTTTCAGGCACAGACTGCAGAGTTGTGAATCCTTCTCTTAAATGTTTTGGTTTTTACAACCCCTCAGTGTTTGTCAAGAAGCTGTTGCTGTTTGAGTGTACTTTGACATCGTACTTGAGTTAATCTTCTTTGGCCTTATCCTTTAAGTCAGCCTTTTGACGAAGTCTGGGGGCCAGGTTTAATCTTAGATGGTTCTTGCTCTTTTTTCTAGAGTCAGCAACTTAAAATTGTCTGTTTTCTTCCTGTGGTGCACGTGTGTTTAAGCCAGGATTACAGGAAAGCCCAGTGCAAACAGACAGAGAACATTTGACTGCTCCTACCTCCCCTGGCTGCCTTCTGAGGGATTTTGGAAGTATTTTGGAGCCCCTATGAGTATGTGGGCTACAAGCTGAGAACAGCAACAATAGAAAGGGTGTGAGTTTGTCAATAGACTTTGATTAAAAAAAAATAGAAATCCGCATGGTTAGGGCTATTTGAGTTGTGGGCAGCCTCTGTGGCAGTGTAGAAGAATTAAACAAGCTGATGCAAAAGTTGTGGTGTGCCTTTAGCTGTGCCAGGAAGCAAGTGCCTTGTCACTGCTGCTCTCTGGCAAGCATTTCTTAAGGTAAAAAGGCCTTTAAATCTGCTTTTAACAGGTTTCTGTGGTGTTTGTTAGCCAACTACACTGCACAGAAATCACTGCAGCCAGGGGATTTGTACCAATCACAGGCTTTAAAATATTACTTATTTTTTTTAAAGAGCTGTAGAACACAGAGTTGTACTTTTTCTTGTCAAAATTACCTGCTACTCTCCTTGGAAAATCAGTCAAATTTGTTGAATATATACACGTGTGTGTGTGTGGGATAGCTGCTGTTGTTACGAAAACTTTGAGCAAGATAATGCTGCCCTTCCTTATCAGATGCCCCAGAAATGCTTGGCATTGAAGGAAGTAGACAGCAGTGGATGAGTGAATGTGGGGTCCTTGAATAATTGACAGAGGAGGAAAAAGGAGGATTAAGCCCATGGCTGCTTTGCCCGTTGCCATTATTTGAGGATTGTGTTTTAAAGTGGTAGGTCCTAAACTTCTCTGATGCCTTGAGAATTTTGTTAAAAAGAGTGTCTAAGAGCTACTAAACTTACTTAAAATTGCAATTGGTATGTAGATATCTTCAGGGTACTAGGTCCAGATCCTTCACTCATTGCTTCAAAACTGAATTTCGAAGTACTTCATACAAAGCCAGTCTTGGAAGAAATGTTCTTCTTTTCTTGATCTCCCTCTCCTTCTGAGGTAAATGACAAATTCTTAAGACTTAGCTAACAGAGGAGAGATGGAAATCCCTCTCCATGATAACTGAATGCTTGAAATACAATGTTCAACTTAAACCTATAGAAAAAAAAAATCCTTGAGGAGTTTTTGATATGTAGTTCTGTTATTTCTACTTTGTCACAGAGACTGCTTTGTGTGAACTGTGTGGTGTTTGGAATGCTGCCTCTCTTTTTTCTAACCCATAGGGCATTTTCTAGGGGTCACGATGGCTTTAGTAATCACATCCACCGCAGGCCGTGCTCCTGCTGAGCAGCAGTGATGGCACGTAGTTCAAAGTCTCTTTCCTAACTCTCTGCCGTGGTGTCAGGGTGAATGTAGGCAAACAGTGCCTTGCTGGGGCTCTGCCTCGTCCAACTGTGTCACCTGCAATGCCTGCGTGCATGTGAGCTGACTTCAGAAGAGCTTTGTTGGCTTTCCTATGATTTCAAAAGCAGCCTTCAGCAAATATGTTTACTTTATCTTCTGCCCCTCTTATTTTTCTTTTGCCTTCTTTTGACGTCCTGTTTCTTGCTCCTTTTTGTGTTTTGTTCGGAGCATGCTTGCGAGCCTGTGTTTTACGGGATGCAAAACTGTAAAATTGTGAATTATCTTGCTGTTGTAAGCCAGCAGCGGACAGGAAGAAAGTGGAAAATACTGAATAGGCAGCATATTGCTGCGTAGGCATTTAATGTTGTTGCAGTGTGATATAAGTTAAAATATTGCTTATTTCCTCTTTGCTGTTCAAAACAACCTGGAGCATGTTATGACCAGGATCTAAACAATAACTGAAAAAGTAAACACAAATGTTTTAACAGAGAAAGGCACAGCCTGCCAAATGCTCAGCATAATTTATGACTACATGAATAATTAACAAACAAAATACTTGAAAACACCTGACTTTCTGGGGGAAGACCTTAATTTATTTTTAAAACCAAATGGAAATGTGCAAAAATTCCCTGCAATATCTTCAAAACTGAAAAGGATCCAAAAATTAAGCACGAGCAGCAAGGGCTTCAGTGTTTCCTGCAGTGGCCAGCAGTTTAACAGATCTGTGGACATAAACCCAAATATCAATGACAAATTATTATAACATTTCATAAACAAAGTTGGCTGGCTAATATCAGAAAACAGGCTTCAGTAAACATGCTTTCTTTTTTTCTTGTTTCATCCTTGTTTTTAAAGAGGGCTTTTTGTGACCCACAGAATAAATAACTTCCTGTGTCCTGATAGCTATTACAAATGACAGCTCCTACTGCTGACATTCCTGCTATTTTTAATCAGATGTAAGTTAATGTCCTGCAAATTTTATTTATTTATTTATTTGAAATAGTGCCCCATTCTGACCAGCTCAGTTAAAGAGTTTGCACATCTTTGGAGCTGCACCGGGGGCTGCATTGCTTCTCTGACTGTTTGCAAGAGGCAGAACTAAACTGCAGTACTTGAAAGAAGCAAAAGCTGTCCGGAGACAAATACTGAGCAAGTCCCTCTAGAGTAACTTAAAACTTCTTTCTTGCACCCCTTTGAATTGATTTACGGTGCTTTAGCTCCCAGTGTCAGCTGTGCTTTTGCCTTAATATGATTCAGTGCATATCTGGGGAAAGCTGGAGGGAAGCTCTACTGCTTTCTTCATCTTTGGGCAAAAGGATGGGAGGCCCCTGGCGGGCTTTGTGATTGGGAATCTGACTGTTGCAGTCCTTAAATCTGAATATTGAGGCTGGCAGGCTCGGGCTGCCCAGTTACACTGGGCTTCTCTTTGAGGGGGATTGGGGCGGTGATGGTGAGTCTGGCACCACGTGTGACTTCTAGGAGGAGGAAGCCTAATCTGGAAGTTGATAAGAGATTTTTGGGTTTGAGGGATTACCATAGAGGAGTGGAGGCTTTTCAAAAACAATGTTTTCTTTTCTGAACTGATAAGAGTGATACGGTGTCCTCCCTGGGACACCTCCTGTGCCATCTGGTAAAAGGTACCTTGTGCCCAGAGCTTCCCTGTGTCAGGCTCTGTCCATGGGAATGGGAGACTGAATGAGGTCTGATCTCTAAGCAGCTGTGGTAAGGTTTCCTTGTGTATATCAAATGGAAAGAAACAGCAATGAGGGATAACTTATTAGACCTAGTTGGTAGGAGAAATCTAGCATCCAAAATGTCTAACACAGATCGTTTTTGCAAGTGTCCCACTCTAGAAGCGGTCTTATTTTGTGTCCAGTGAGGTCCTGCACCTCTAGCAGCCGGTGTGTACGTAAAAGTTCTCAAGCCACAGTGGTGTTGCTAGTCTTCCTTTTCATTGACCTCATTGCAATATTTTACTGCTTAAAAAAAAAAGGATGTTTGGGTATAGTAATGAGTGCTGGTGCATCAGAGCTCTCAGGCTTTACTCTGTTAATTCCTTTCTTGTCATTCATAACATGGCTTTTTCTTGTCCTTTTTACTTTTCTTGTTTGTGAAGGAGGAAAGCAAATAAATACAGAGCTGATGATTTAAGTCACTGTTGCCAGATGACATTCTATGGGAATGTGGCCTTGCCAGTATGTAGATTGTAAATAGTTCTTTGATTTAATAAGGGTCTCTTAAGTGCAGAGCACAGCCTACAGTACTGAGGGACTAGGAATGCTTCCAAAATGGGTGTGAGGGAAGAAATTGGCCTTTAGATTTCCCTCCTCTGAGTGCCCATCTTGTTCTGAGAAATACTGCTCTGCCTCCCATAGCCCACGGAAAATTTTGAGCTTGTCTGGGGGTAGCTGTTCAGAGTTGGTGCTACATGTTTTGCAAGATTGGACGACTCTGGCTTTATAATACTGAGCAGATGTCCTAAAACCCAGTGATGAGTGCCAGTGATTCTTGAACTGTGGCCTGAAGAACATCACGGAGAGCAGCATCTGAGAGAAGTCACTGGCATGAACGGTGCAGGACCCAGCAGGAGTCCTCTGAGTCCCAAGGAAATCACTAAAATCCCTTTGAAGTATTAACCTCACCTTTTGAAAGAGAGTGGTTGCAAGTGCCCAGACAGTGGAGAGAGGCAGTGCACGCTGGATTATAGCCAAAGATGAGGGTTTTTTGCTGGCTTTGGGGTAGTAAATTGTGTTACATAAAATCTGATAGGCTGTGGGAGCAAACTTGAGTTGGAAAGAGTTTCTCCTGAAGAGAGTGTGCTGGTGGTCTGACCTGCTTCTGTGGTGGGGGAAAATAAGTACCAGGGCAAACTGCGTTCTAAGAAGGTGGGGAGAAACATAATACTTAGTTTATGTGGTGTCTCTTTGGGATGTACAGGGAGGAGTAACTGAAAATATATAATTGTTCTTGTGAATTTGGGGTATAAAAACACAAAGAGAAATGAAGAAATATTGAATGTATAAATTTACATATTTGCAGATATGCAGGAGTTTAGAGAGAACTTAAATATCATCCTAATTAAGCTATTTTAATAAAAATGTAAGAAATGAATTATTTTCTGCTACTGCTTTGTTAACAGGAAAATTATATTTTATTTTCTTTTCATGTATAAGATAAAGGGTAAATTGGCTAGAGGAAATATAAATAGTAAAACAACGACTATATACTGGACTGCATTCAGATGCAAAAGAAACTAAGAGAAAGAGAAATATCACTTTCTTCTTTCCTCAGTTTCTCTTGTTTACTACATCAACATCACATATGTACAACACTAGGTGAAATTCATGGTGTGGTTGTTATTTTTACAATGACACTATCCCCTTACAAATATGAAACTTTCAGCATCTTAACCATTAGATGAACTAAATAGTTTCTAAAGATGACCTAAACCAAACAAAAAATTCCGCTTAACTTTGTTTTAGTTTTCTTTTAGTAGTTTGGGGGACTGTATAAAATTTTGCTAGTATATCCTTCCACTTGTTATAGTGAAAATAAAGATCAAATGCATAGTGAGATGTAGCCTAAGATATCGTTCAGCCTGTAAATAAAAGGTTTTGCCCTTCTTTTCACAAGCCTTGCAGCTTCCTCAAGCCAAGGATTTCCTGTGGGGCACAGCTAACCCTGCTGCAGAGGAAGCTTGCTGCTTTCATTGACTCTTTGTTTCTGAAAATCTGATATTCAGTGACATCCATGACCACAGAATGTGAGTCCTGTAGTCCTTTGCTTGCTAAATGAAAAAACTGCCTTTGCTATGCTAATACAGGTGTAGTACTGAGATATATTTAATTTTTTGTATTCTACACAAAGGCTCAGTCAACAGAACTTTTTATACTGTTGGATCCGTACATTCCCTTTGGTATGTTGCTTCTCAAGGTAACAAATATGGACAGCCCTCGAGTTTCTCCAGGCATGGCTTGCCCATAGGCAACGCAGTGGATGGGGCAAGTGTAGTGAACTTAGCCCATGTCTCCAGTACATCCTGCTTTGCTTTACCTGCCTCAGTTTTAACTCATTTTCAACTGTTTGCTTGTAAATCCATCAGGTCTTGACAATCATTCCAGCCTTTTAGGTTATCTGTGGTTTTGTGGAAGCAAATAGCCTTAATTCATGAAAATGGAAGATCTGTGGCTCCCTAGCCAAGTATCCAGCTGAAACCAAACATACGGGTCTAATTTTGCTTGTGCCTTTACCTAGACAAGTGGCAGAGATCTGCTTTAATAATGCAGGGGATTTTAGTCTGTAAAACTTAAGTGGCTTCTCAGGCAGGGATCTTTGCAGTTGTTTCACTTAACCTGTTAAAGCTATCTGGGGTTTTTGATTGTGCTTTTTTTCTTGGAAGTTCTCTGTGTGCTCTCAAAGGCCAATGCAAAAAATCAACCCTATTTTCTACTACAGCATGTTTTCACCTCTGTAATTTGCATTTAAGACCGTGGCCTACTTCTGACCTTATTGCTTCTAATTGGTAAGAACATATTTCCAGTGTTCCTTTTAAGATGATCTGCTAGTCTAATTAGCATTGATATATTTAGCATGTATACACTTTTGTACCTCTTCATTAGAGCTAACAAATGCCAATAAAAGGCAGTTTAGTTTTAGAAGGAAAAAGAGCTGGGGGGAAAGATTTCTATAAACAGTGCTGTAGTCTTTGTGATGAATTGGGTGTAACAGTGGAGAGTGGCAGAGGTGAAGCAGGCTGTCTGTTAAACAGGAAACGAGTGATTAACATTTTTTGTCCTACTGATCATAATTATTCCCACTGGCTGAAAAAAAAAATAAACACTGCTTAGTCTCTCTTTACTATAGCTGGATAATAAAATTTTGAGCTATTAGTCATTCAGGCATTATATGGATGAACTGCTACTTTATTACTTACTTTTTTTTTTTTTTTTCAGTTTAGTGAACATTGCCTATAATTGTGATTCCTGTTTTCCTTGCAATAACCTGCTTTTACTCTGCATTTGAGGACAGCTTTTCTCAGACCGTTATGGCTGTGTGGTGCCTGTGTCCCTGCAGAGTTGCATTCCTGGTCACTGCATTAGAGCCCACAGTGAATTATTGTAAAAGGGCTATGTGCCTGCCACGAATCACAGCAGCCTTCCTCAGGGCTTGATGGACTACAGGTGATTCCAATGCTTTTAACCCGTTTGATGGGCACACCTTAGCAGTGGTGCACGGTGCTCACCTCGACTGCGCTGTCATTCATTCGGTCTGGCGTTGGCATAATGCAAGTGTTCCCTCACCTTTCCTGAACAAAAGATTTTCTATGTGCAATGGCAATATTTTGTGGGACTGGTTTGAAAGACTGATTATTTCCCTGACTTCTGATGTTTTATTGAGTCCTTCACCAGCATTTCTGTGACAGCGCCTGGTCTCTCAGGTTATTCACAAGTCCTCCTACTTCGCTGGTTTTGTGTTACTGACGTAATTGCACATGCTGCTTGTGAAGGCCAGAGGTCTGAGAGTGCTTAAGGAGAGCAGAGAAGAAGCCCTAGTTTGAAGGATATTTTGACTTTGAAACATTCCTCTTCAGTGAGGTCTCCTTGTTCTCCTCCTGTGTCACTGGTGAACTCGCTTCATCATGAGCTGTATATATCCATATATATGTTTCATATTTGTGGAAAACAGATATGTTTATTTACAAATATGGAACCCTTATATTTGTCAAACGCTTGTTTTCTATCTGTTGGAATAGAAAGCTTGCAGCATCAGTTTTGTAAAGACAGTATTAGAATTTGTCTGGATCACCAAAAATGGTTATCCCTGCTATCTTTGAATTTTTTTATCTGATACTTATTTTTCTACACTTCACAACTTTTAATGCTGTGATAAATGAAGTTGATAAATGAAGCCATCATTTATCCTGATGGCTATTTGCATTTTTTTGTTTTAATGACACTGGTGCTTTCTTATTGTTGCCTTTCTTTCACCTTTGAAAATGGATAGGTTTTAGATAAACCTGTTGGCTGTCTTGGTTCCCCAGATGATTTTAGCAGAGGGATGAGGGTGCATTAAACTCACTCAATTTAAAAATCTCACTTTTTCCTGTGCATTTTTTGTCCTTTTTTTTTTTCCTGGCCAGTGTCACGTAGTTTCCTTGGCTTTGAAATCCTAGCAAATGTCTATATATTTGGTCTGTATGTGTTGATGATACATCATGCCTGTATTGTGCTCACAGAAATAAATGTAGTTACAAAACACAGTATTGACACTGATGTTAGGTGATGGTTAACCTGGCTGTGGCCCCATCTCTCTCTTGGAGGTACAGAAAACATAAGAGTGGTTAAAAGTTTTGGTTGGGGTCACATGTCAACAGAGTTGCCCACTCTGACATGTAGGCATGGACAGCCAGGTCTTAAACATTGATGTCTGAACCTGGGTATGCATTTTCTGTTCCTGCATGTTACCATGATCCAGAGAAGAACACTCCAGTGGTTGAGAAATCCCCTCCAGTCCCCGGTGGCAGCAGGATGCAACCTGGAGGATGACCAAGCAACTTCAGTGTTCAAAGTTTTTTAGTCTTTGACAGCTTTGAGAAGGAATCACAGGGTAGTATAAATATTTGAATTTTAATGCAGAATGTGCAGGACTTAGATTAATGCCGCTGATATATGGCCACAGGAAGCCCCTTTGTGTTTAGGAAACATGTATAGCAACCATATAGCAATAACACACACTCCTTCCTGTTCTTGTACATTCCTTGTACATTCATTCATGGAAAAAGGGATGTATTGCTGAAATCTTACCACATGGAACAGTTTATGGAAGTGTCTCCATGTTTGGAGGTGGTGTTTCACAGGTAGTGGTCTGGGAAACACTCTCACTATGCCACCACATGTAATGGAAAGCACAGAGAAACAATGCAAGGTTCCCCATGGAAGAGAGAAGTAGTTCTTCACTTTTTCCAGCTGATACTTCTTAACTGTTTAACAGTGCAGGAGAAAAAATGAAGTCAAACAAAGCACCTCCCCGAGAACAAAGGACCCAAAAAAGCATGACCTGTTTGGGAGGAAATCCTGCCCTTCCACCTTCATGCAGCTGCAGGTGGCAAGTTTCCAGCATCTTCTAAATATGACTCTTTGACCTGAGGCTAGGTGACATGCTTTCTGTCCATGCTCCTATTGGACAGCAGAGAAGGTTTCTGAGCTGTAATAAAAAAATACCACAACTGGCTGGCAAAATTAGCTGTTTCATTAGCGTTTGAGGCCTCTGACACTGCAGTGTGGTTGTGTTGGTGAACATTGTAGTGTCAGAAAATCTGTGCTGTCTGTAGACCAAGTGCTTAATGACTGTCCAGCACTAGCTCTGAGGCAAATCCAAGCTCCATGTGCGGCATCGGCATCTGAACTTTTTGTATTTCATAGTTATTAGGTAAGACAAACAGGATTGCCTTACACCAGACAGTTGTACCAAAGGAAATTCTGGTAGGTCTGGAGTTACCAATGTTTTCTTTCCTCCTTGGGCTCTTCATCCAAGTGCCACAAACCTGGAAGCATGGTTGGAAACCACAGCAAAACGGGTGCAGGCGGTGTAGCTATTGCAGGCAAACTTGCCTGTTTTGCCAGGCATGATCTAACTTAGCCTTGGATAGATGCCACTTGCCATGGTTAGCCCCTGCTGCTGCTGCTGCCTGGCTGTCAATGCTGAATGAGCTGTGAGCAAGTGTGCTGGAGAACTTCCTGGCCTCTGCACACTTTCCTAGGAGTGTGAATGACTTCTTCTTAGAGTGGCACTTGCCACTGAGGCTCCAGGAGGAGGGTGGTGTGAACATCTGGACCTGCTGTAGAGTCCCTATACAAAGACCAAGAGAGACAGGTTGAATGTCTTCTGTAAGAGCATATGGAAATTCTGGGGGGATGGAGTCTCCATTTCTCTGCTGCAAAACTTCTGCTTTGGTGTTGTCACCACAAGGAGATTGTGCTGGCTCAGAAACCTGCTGTAAGGTGTCATTAACAGGATGTGCTACCGCAGGTGATGGTAGAACAAGCTGGCAACTTGTGTAGGCCATGCCCTTGGAAGAGCTGTAGAAAGCAGTGGACTCCTGGGATGTCATCTGAATGAAAAATTAGTGGGCAGTCATTAGACTATTAATTTTAATGGAAATCCTAGACCTGTGTATTATAGAAGTAGTGTTGCTCCTGTGGCCTCCCAGTTTGTTATGACTGAATCTTCTTCCAGAGGCCAGCTCCTTCCTACCTTTGTTACAAGTTACTTGTTACATCTCCCTGAGATGCCATGGCATGCCTTATTGCAGTGCTGGTCAGCATATGCACCTTGATAGCAAATACAACTGTTTTTGTAAGGTGTACTGACTCTCACATCCATTCCTTGCTCTCCCTTTTGGTGGCTCTCATGGCACTCTGGTGGGATGAGAGCTGCCTGTGCCCATGGATGAAAGTATGAGGGTGGGAGAGACTACGAGCACTTGTAGGTGCTTTTACAAATTTGGGGTCTTGCAGCGCCCGAGATAATCATGAATTCACAGCTAGGTCCTGCTTGGAGAGGTTTGCAGTTGGGTTAAAGAGGAGCTCTGCTTCTCTCTGCTTTTGGTGCTCCAGGGTCTGGAGTGGAATAAAGACGGCCAAATGTCACTGTATGGTCTCACTTAAGTAAGTACAATGTTGTCGAGTTTAACAGAGCAACTGAGTTTTCAGGTGTTTAGTGAAACATCAACCTAATTTACTAAAAAAAATAATTAAATGCCTGAACTTCAGTTGGGATAAGGATATAATTTTTCTCAGCTGTTAGTCAAGTTTAACTTAAGTTGCGTGTTTTGCTATTTATATCTTGGGTTTAAATGCAGTATTGGATATTGGTAGTGCTGTTGGAAATGTCAGAAGTACAGCTGAATTATATAAATATGTAGATTCAAAGGAATAATTATCTTGGCTTCATGAGTTTTATTAGCTGGGATGTGTTCTTCACATTGCACGTAGCTGATACTGGTTTTGCATATTTTGAGTCTTTAATCAGAAAGTAGCAATAAGCATATCCACAGTTCCTGGTCTGAATGCTGAAGTAAGTTTACTTTATCTCAGAGGCAAAAACTCAATCCCAGGAAGCTCTCCACAGGTGGCAGCAGCCCTGCTGCCATCCTGACCCAGATTTTGATAAAATTCCAGAGCAGTTACACTCAGTGCGATTTGGCGTGAACTGCTGCTGTGCAAGACCTGCTTCAAAATGCAGATACTTGCTTTTGGAGTTATTCAGGCCAGGTTTTGGGAGGCTTTGCTTCAAAGTCCAGGTGAAACCCATGGCTGAAGGCATCTCCGCAGCGTGCTGGGGCTGGTGGTGCTGCCGCACGCCCCAGCTACTAACAGCTGCGCCATTCCTCCAGCTGCCAAGATCCACTGCTGAAACTATACTTTTTTATCAGGTCATGTTTGCATCTGGAAAGGATTTGTAGACACAACATCATTAACAGCAGTGCATATTTTCACAAGGTTTACCTCTTCAACACTTTTTCCAAGTTAGTAAATCATAGCTTCTTTAATGTCCTGCTGGCTGCGTGAAAAACAGGAATTTATGTAACAAGCTCTGGGCCACAAACCTTTTCCTGTTAGGAAAATTTTTTTTTTCATTGCTGGCAGAGTTAGGAGACAGCTCTGTTACTCAAAGAGCGACCTCAAATGTCCTCAGTACAATAATACCAGATTATAGCATTTTTGATGACTAAGGAATAGCAGCGATTTCTTAAATATTTAACACTTGTGTAGCAGAGAAGAGGGAGCTGAGCCTCATCACGGTGTTTTCCCTGACCGACGTTTTGTGTGTTTGGTATGACTATTTTGATAGTAAACACTGATCCTGAGCCAACCGGGTATGTTTACAAAATACAGTAAAAAAAATGAACTGGCGCAGGAGGTTTTTTAATCAACAGCCGCACAGAGCAACTTTCTTGCGACATTTGTAGAGCTGGACTTGAGTCAGCCGCAGGTTCGTCTGTGGCCCTTGAGTGAAAACAACGGGCTGCGCCAGGCCGGCCTCACAAGGCTTCCCGGCCAGCCCCTGGGGCTGTGGGCAAGTCCAAAGATGGATTTCCAGGCTTACCCTCCCTATGTGTTAGCTGCAGCTGGTGCAAATAAAATTCCAAGGCTTTCTCTAGCACCCTGTTGCTAGATTAAAGATAGTATTTTGATTGTAAAATTTCCAGAAGTGGAGAGGTACAGTCCTACTTTACAGTTTCTAGGAGATTGGCTTCCTTTTGAAATTGAGTAAGGAAACACTCAAATCATGGAGTCATTATAGAGTGGTAGAATGCTTTGGACTGAAAGAGACCTTAAAGACCATCTAGTTCCAATCCCTCCTGCCATGGGCAGGGTTACCTTAAACTAGACCAGCTGGCTTCAAGCCCCATCCAGCCTGGCCTTGAATACTGCCAGGGATGGGGAATTTTTGATGGTGGCTGTTTAACTGGGATAACTTGTAAAGATGGTTCTTTGGAGGAGAGGTTGGAAAGGCTTCTGAGTTTGGGCACATGGTTTGTCTCTGCGCTGTGCTGGTTGAACAGTCAGTGCCTTGAGGCCATGCTCTGCCATCTTCTGGTGTTAGGGAGTGTCTGGTGCCCCTGTTTGGGGTGAAGCTGTGCTTCTGGGGGCACAGTCTCAAGTCAGTAGCACCTGTAAGGTGTTGCAGCACCTCCTTGCTGCCCTCATCTCCTGAAAGTCTCCTCTCTGATCCCAGAGTAACCACTTCTGTTGAGCTCTGTAGATGGCCAGTCCTGCTTTGTCTGTTTGGCTTTCCATGGTCCAAAACATATCGTGGCTCTTGCAGGGAATTTGAGCCTGTTATCTCTGGTTTAAGCCATGAGATGACTGTTTGTGCCTGGAATGCCTACTTAAGATCTTTAGACAAGTTGATGAAAATCACTGTGAATGGAAGGCAGGTAGTGAATTACTGATTCCTCTGCCATGGAGGTCTAATTTCTGGTTTTACACATTTACTTCATGTGTTGTTTTGTGGTTCCCTCCTCCCTGTTCTGCATGAATTGCAGTCCTGGCATAGACCATGGTACTGTCTCACCCTTCTATTAACATCTATGGCTGTCTATTTCAGCACTCTTTGAACTTGTGGCTTTTTGTTAGCAGCTGTGTCAAGATGCAGGAAAACTTTTCTGTTGATACAATGTTTTTTACATGTGCTCAGCAGAAAATTATATGAGCAAAATAGGTTTTTTTACAGCTTGGTAGTGCAAAGATTAGTCTCTTGTTAACAGGTCAGCCTGTGGCCTTCCATTTTGGATTTTGTTTTTTATTTGTCTGTATTTAAGAACAAAACATGAAACATTACTCATGGCTGAGGAGGTCAGAAAAAGCTCCAGTACCTCTGAAATATCTTCTTGGCACAAGATATTTGGTGCCTTCACGTATTTGAAGAGTCAATTTTGCATATTAAAGTGTTGATTTTGAAAGAGAAAGATGGTTTTAGACTGAGGGTTTCATTACAAGCTTCTCTATGTTCTTTACATGCCTTTATCTTCTATGATTTCTTAGGCAATTTATGATGTTTGTGATGTACTTATAAAAATAAGAACTTAATCCTCAACTGGTTTTCTAGATGTATTTTCTCATATAACATATATATATAACAAGGGATATAAGCCTCACTAATGCTCAGTGGAAATAGTGACAATTTGTCTGTCGTGTGTGTGTAGGGTTTTGGGATGTGCAGGATGAGAATCCATTATAAGGACCATAGGACAGGATCTAACATTCCTGAACGTTGCATAAAATAATAATTAAAAAAAAATCCATAAATACAGTCAGATTCACTCATTAGATGACTCACTTCAGTCATCTTCTTGATCTTCTGGCTTACTTTTTTCTCCTTTATGTGGAATTTTTATTTCAGAACGGTTCCTGCAGTTTTATTGAACTTTTTATAATGTCAGATGCGATGAAGGCAGATAACAGTCAAATTGACATGGCGACTCTTTGCAAGCTTGTTTCAGCCAGTTCAGAGCGATGAACAGATAAAAGAGGTTTCCAGGCTGGCATGTTTTCTTATTTAATGATTATTCCTGTGTTTTCTAACAAAATGAGAGTATGCTTACAAAAGCAGGTGTTAGTATGCCATAAAAGATGCATGTCTTCTCCATTTCTTACACGCTATTCTGTTTTTCAGAATTCAATCCGTCACAACCTGTCTTTGCACAGCAAGTTCATCAGAGTGCAGAATGAAGGAACAGGGAAGAGTTCCTGGTGGATGCTCAATCCTGAAGGAGGGAAGAGTGGCAAATCTCCTAGGAGGCGAGCAGCGTCCATGGATAACAACAGCAAGTTTGCCAAAAGCAGAGGCAGAGCTGCCAAGAAAAAAGCAGCCCTTCAGTCTGGTCAAGAGGGAAATGGTGACAGCCCCGGATCACAGTTCTCAAAGTGGCCTGCAAGTCCCAGCTCTCACAGTAATGATGACTTTGATAACTGGAGTACATTTCGACCTAGAACGAGCTCAAATGCTAGCACAATTAGTGGAAGACTTTCTCCTATTTTGCCAGAGCAAGATGACCTTGGAGATGGGGATGTGCACTCCATGGTATACCCATCATCAACCACCAAAATGACTTCTACTCTACCAAGCCTTTCAGAGATGAGTAATTCTGAGAACATGGAAAATCTTTTGGATAATCTCAATCTCTTATCACCTAATACATCAATGACTGTGTCAACCCAGTCTTCATCTGCCACCCTGATGCAGCAAACACCAGGTTACTCGTTCGCATCCTCAACCACAAGTATAGGTTCACCAAATCCTGACTACAGGAAATTCACTTACGCTCAAGCTAGCATGAGCTCTTTGTCCCAGATTCCTATGCAGACTCTCCAAGACAGTAAATCAAGCTATGGATCGATGAGCCAATACAACTGTCCTGCGGGACTTCTGAAGGAGTTACTGACTTCAGACTCTCCGCCACACAACGATATCCTGGCATCGGTGGACGCTGGTGTTTCCCAGGCTGGTGGCAGGGCGCTGGGCCAAAGCGTGCTGATGGTCGCCAACTCGGTGGTGCCGAACTACGGCAGCCAGCCACCCCACAACAAAATGATGAACCCCAACGCCCGCCCTCACCAGGGACATAACCAGCCAGCGCCTGCAGTCAATGGCCGTGCCTTGTCACACACAGTGAACACCATGTCACACACGTCAGGGCTAAATCGCCTGTCGACAGTGAAGACTTCGTTACAAGTGCCTATGAGTCACCCGATGCAGATGAATGCCATGAATCCATATGCCCCTGTTAACAGTTGCAATGGCTACGGGAGGGTGGGAATTGTTTCCCTCCACCAGGAGAAGCTTCCCAGTGACTTAGATGACATGTTAATTGAACGGTTGGACTGTGACATGGAGTCCATTATCCGTAATGACCTTATGGATGGAGAAACGTTAGATTTTAACTTTGACAGTGTATTGCCTAACCAAAGTTTTCAGCACAGCGTAAAGACAACCACACACAGTTGGGTGTCAGGCTAGGATGTAGTAGGAGGTAAGCTGTGTTTTATAATAAATCTGCAAAACTGCTAAAGGGAAAAGAAAGAAATGTCAAGATGCTTAAAATCTGGGAGTTCTTCTGTGTTGGCATGTGAACTCCCTCCGTAACAGTCAGTCACTTTCCAGTCCTTTGTTAGTTTGAGAATCAGGTTTGCACTGGTGCATTAGGACTGTCAAGTACCGACTTCGCTTACTTCATGTGGAGCGCTAAATGTTTTGTCATCGATGTTCTAAACAAAAAAATTGCTGGTTACTAGCCAGTAATGAGTAATTTTTTTCCCGCATTTAAATATCTTTAAACTAGCTTGAGCATATTTTAATAGATTTATTCATCTGTTGTGAATATTAATTTGTTCTTTTTGTTGTTTTTTCTTTCTTCCTAGGCTATGGTTAAATTCTCCAGACTTGTCTGACAGCAGGAACTGAGAAAAGCAGTACAAAGATGTCCTTCACCTTTCTTTTTAATTTTCTTGACAAAGCTGTGCGCATGCACTAACTTTTTTGGGGTTTTTTGTTTTTTTGGTTTTTTTTCTTTTGCCTTCCTTTCGTCAGAGTTGGCAGCAGAGAGAGTATTTTCCTGTACAGGATGTTTGCCCAAGGTTTGCAGGTTATGTGCTGCTGTAGATAAGAACTGTGCCATTGGAAATTTCGTTACTCTGAAGTGCCAAATTCACTACACCATATAATCACAGCAAAGACTCTTACTTACATCATGTTGTGCTTTCGGTTTTGTACAGTATGATCTGTAGAAGAAGACTTGTTTTTTAAGACTATCTGTTTCAGTCTAAGAAAAGTTTATAAACTTTTGTAAGAATACTGTGATGATCTCATGCCCTAAGTAAGTTTAACCTTCGTTGATGTTACCTGTGTTTTGATGAATTGAGATAACTGTGGACTTGCCTTGCAGCAGTATGAACTGCTTTATTTTACTCAAAATTGCCACACATTTCATATGGGAATAGAATAGCCTGTTAAATATGATCCTACTAAACTCACTGACTATTCAAAGCAACCAGTAGGTTAAACGCCATTTGATAATTTACCTGTATTTGTGTAAATTTATGCAAGACTATATCTGGATTTCATTGTCAGATTAATCACTTTATTGTTGGGCTTAAGATAATTTTTGGAATACTTTCCAAGTTATTTTTCTTATAATTAAAGTCTACTTTTGTTACATAGGCAACTTTAAAAAAAAAATAAATCTGAGATCTGGCAGCATTCATAACCTCTTCATTTTGTACAGTATTTTAACTGGATTAAGTACACATTTTTATAAATTTCCGTAGCACTTGGGAGTGCTAATAACAGAAAAGCTTGATAAGGATCTTGAATACAAAACATTTCTGTCCCTTTTTTTGTTGTGTGATGTATAAATATAGACAACTTTATGTTTAGAAATATTTAATCAGTTTTATATATGCATTTTTAGAAATGTCATCTGCTTCTATTACCATTTTAACTACCACGAAGTGTTAAGTATTCATTGTTAAGATGCTTGTACAATGCTTCACATTTATATTTATTTCGTGGAGGTCTCATAATGTTTGTGCACTCAAGAGCAGGACCTTTTGCGGTAAATTTGTAATTGTAGCAAAGTTAAGGACAAAATTGTCATTTGTCTTAATTAGCACTAATTTTAGGGTTCATCAGTATTTCTTTTGTAAAGCAGTAGATTTGAAGAGGCAAAAATGCTACTTTTGAGTGGGAGGCTAAAACTTGGACTTTATTGCAGGACAAAACATTACTTTTTTTTCAAAAAGAAAGATGAAGTAAGTAGCAAAGTTATACAAATGCATGAGGTTTAAGACAGGGGAGAGCATTAATAACAGGGATTTTGTTTCTGTGGAAAAACCTGGTCTTGCTGGAGTAAGCACACTGACAGCTGTCTGAGGACTAGGTCTTAAAATAAGCGATTTCTGATTTTTTGTCATTGCATGATGCAGTTTTCATGGATGTGTGAATAAGAGGCCTCACCTGGCTTTTCACTGGTTGCCACACAATATTTGTGTTACAGAAATCCTTGGAGTTTTTTTTAATGCGCTGACAGAATTAACAGGTGTTTTTTTTGCTAGGGCTGGCTGTTATGAAGAAGGGGAGATACAAATATTTTTACACTGATTTTTCTTTTGTGTAAATAGCTCACAACCAGAAAATGTCCTTGTTGAAACTCATCTTCCCTGTAGTGATGGTGTATGGTGGAGAAGAAAACAGGATGTGCCAAGTAAATTAAGTTTAGTAACAAGCCATATATTTAATGATCCTGTTAGGACTTTCCTGAGGCTCTACAATGTATTTATTGATGTGCTAGCATTTAGCTCCCTGTTGGACTTAAATCACTACTAATTACAGCTGGTCCTACTTTTTTAGATATGTTTTTATGGTTGTCAGGCAGTTCCAGAGGCTGATGTGATACAGGATCTTCCCCAGCGTGAAATTGGTCGTTGAACTTGTTTTGATCAAAATCAAATGTTCTTAGTGCCAAAGCCTCGGTGAAGCCACCTGCTTTTACAGGCAAATATCTCCAGTAGCATCTTCACCATCAAATGCCTGGTCTCTGAAACATGGTAGTAAATCTTGGCGGTGGGGCAAGTGGAGGGCTCATACAGGGGTTTCTGAAGATCATTCTATCTGCTGCATTTGCAAAAATGTTGGCTCCCAAATAGGCACTGATACACATAGGCCAAAGTTGTCATAAAATCCACCTCTGCATGTAAAGAAAGCAGTAATCAATTCTATGCTCCGTGGCGATGCAGCTGAACATGCTACATTTAACAGTATACCTCCTGTTTATTATTTACTGCTACTGTATAACTTCCTGTAAACAGCTGTTTTATTCCTTTCCTTTTATACCTATGAATAACATAAATGTAGCCTTACCTTAATTACAACAATCTGTAGAAAGCCCTTTTAATTATTTTGAGAAAACGGTTGTAGGTAATCAGAGATTTGGGCTGTGTGGTCTATTTAGCATTTTTTGGGGTTTGGGTTTTCATTTTGAGGGGTTTTTTTGTTCATTTGTTTGGGGTTTTTTGGTTCTGTTTTTTTTTTTTTTTTTTTTTTTTTTTGGTTTTTTTTTTTTTGTTTTTTTTTGTTTTTGTTTTTTTTGTCTTTTTTTGTGGTGCCATCTAATGTTTTGCAATTGTAATTCTGGAATACTGTGAAGTTGGTGAAGGAGCATGTTGTCTGCCTTGAAAACAAACATTATGTGACCTCTACTTATAAATCCTTTTTCAGTAAAAGTACCAAGTTTCTGGAGTAACTTAGTTTGTCAGAATTGTTGTAAATGATTGGTTTGTGAATTGTGCAGATGATCTTACCTATGCAGCCTTGTTTTTGACTTTTCTCTGGTTTGTACTGTTATTAAAAGTTTATTGTATTATAGAGCTGTTGAGATATTTTAAATATAAAGATGTATTGTTTCCATAATATAGCTATATGATATATGTTTAGGTAGTAGATGCATTAATTGGAAAGCTCTGCTTTGATAAACTGACAGTTTGCCTACACTTATAAGCAAAAATCATATTGCTTATTATTGGCTTAGGTCAACAGAGCATCCCTGAGAAGTTAAAATTGGACCAATTATAAAACAGTATAAAATTTGCACTTGTTAAACCACTGGATGTATGTTAGTACTTTTTTATTTTTTTACTGATTTGAAATTCCTATTTTCATTATGAAATTGCTAGGATTCTTAATTTATGACTGATTTTAAATAAGGTATTCTCATTATTATTATTATTATTATTATTTTGGTAATCATAATGTAAGATGCAGCATGGTTTATGCCAACAAAAAGCAAATTATTCAACATGAAAACTGGCCTCTTTTTTGAAGGTGTTCCACAAACCAGCAATATCTGAGAGATTGGCATGTACATACTGGTAGTTCTATTTGCGAGTGGTGTGACAGCTCTTCAACGCTTCACTGCTCTGACTTAGTCACATTGCAAAATTAAAATTCATACGTGGATATTTTCAGAAAAAGTGCCTGATGTACTTCTACAGACACATGAGAACAATCCCTGACAGTTTGTTGTATAAAGCCATAAATGTATATAAATTATGTTAAAAAGATTTTGTGTCCTTTCTTGTATACGGAGAATGAGATTTGTACCAGGATTCTACTTGTGATTAGTAATCCTTCTGCTGAGATGTTGTCGTAATCACTTTCCTCACCATGTAATCTTTTTAATGATGATGATCCCATTTGGACAATCCTGATGGCATTAGCAGTTTTATACAGAAAAATACCTCATGGTACCAAGTCTTGCCTGGTGAGATGATAACATATTAATGAGCAAACACTAACTGCAGAAAAGTTAACAAATTTTCCATTACTTGGTAAAAAGGAATTTTTGTCTCTTAGCCTTGCTTCTGGATTTGGAACTGTAGCAGGTACAGGAACCTAATAGGGCTGTGTTACCAGTGTTTAATCACAACCTAGTGTGCTAAAAGTAACTTGTTTACAAGTCTTTGAGACTAAACGCAAGAAGAATCCATGCCTGACTCCCAGGGCTCACGAGCCAGCTTTGTGTAGGAAGGTGCACAGAGCGGCGTCAGACCGTGCTGACAGTGCTTCAACAAGCGTAGTTCAGAGAAAATGGCAAAAAAGTCCTGAAATCGTTTCAGAATGGGTGTTTGTAAGTATAAACTCTTAATAAAATTGCTATGACATGAGATGGTAATTAGTGTATCAGAATGTTATGTAATATATTATTAAAGAATAATAAAAAAAGGGGATGTTAACATCCATCAAACCACAGGAAAGAATTAGTCTTTTAGTCCAAATTACATGTTAGAGCCTAATGCTATTAAATATGGAAGAGAGCGAGCCCAAGTTCTCCTGGTGCTCTTTCCCCTGGTTTTTGCCTCTGCCCCTCCAGAAGGCTGTACCTGTTCTCAGAGTAAGTTTTTTCCTTGCTGAACATTTGCCAGCCTTCCTGGTGCTGCTCCTTTTGCAGCCATGCTTCAGGCTGTGGTGATGGAGAGCGCTGCTGATGTGAGTGAGTAGGGAGAGCAGGAATGTCTAATTTTTTTTTTCAATTTTATTTTTTTTTAATTTAGATTGTGTTTCAAAACAGAACTGGAAGAAAGAATGAGAGGCTGCCAAAACAGACAGCCAATAACACCCACGCCACAGTTGTCTTGTGAGGCCCAGATCCCTGCTTGCCTGCAGGTGGGGAGGGAAGGGGTGGCAGAGAGCAGGCTCTAAGTGAACTGCTGGCAAAAAAAAATTGCTGGCAGTTTGATTTTAAAATGAGCAGAGGTAGACCTAAAGAACATGAAAGAACTAATTGCATGTAAAAATAGAAATATTTAAAGATAGCTGAAAAATAATTTCTGCTTGTACCTTGCAGTTCCATCATTATTTTAGCTTCTCCCTTTTTCCTTCAGTGTACGTTTTGGAGGGTTTTTGCATATTAGGGGAAGCTGAGGATATATTCTCCGACATTTTCAAAAGCCTGACTTCTGGAATGAGAGGGTTGTAAGATCCAAAGATACTCTATTTGGGTGTTCGTGACGCTGGTTTTGGAAAGGATGCACATCTAATTGGTACATGACTGGTTACTGTTGTTAGGAGAGATAGTCAAAGCTTGTCTCTTGGGAAGGGACTGGCTAGCAATTTATGCCAATCTGGCAACAAGGGATTTGAATCTGCTGATCAAGCAGGAAAACCTCAAAGCATCTTTGTGCTCTGAGTCAGTTCTACATCATTGTAATAAACATGTTTTTGTGTAGAAATGTTAACTACTATGTCACCTCAGTTGATAATCCAGTTAAAACTACAAATGACATTAGGTCTTGCAGCCATTTATTGTGCAGCTGGTGTGCAAAGATGGGATTTGTGAAGATCCTTGGAGGGAATAACTTGCAGTGATCAGTGCCTGTGGTCATGCCCATTGCTGGAATTGCGTGCAAATCCCCGTTCATTACCTGATTATGTTTTGCTTGGGGTAATGTTCTGCCATGTGCCAAAATTATATCTGAAATGAGGAGGCAGGGACAGCGCCCCGTCTTACTTTATGTTCTCCTACTTGCTGTTGGACCCTGGGGCATGCAGAAATTTTGCATGCATTTTTTGCAAGTAAACGTCTTGTGGGGATGTTTATCACTGAGATGATGGGAAAAGGGGTGAGGGCTTTGTGCAGTATAACTGGAAGAGCATTGCGAGAAGCTTCTGATGGGTATAATAGGGCTGTGGAGGGAAGAATCAGACAAAGAGCTCATTCATAACTTGGAACCTCTACATTTTACATCCTTCCTGTCTGCTCATCTTCAGTGCTCATGCCATCCTTAAATGAATGGGCTTTTCCAAGAAAGATGAGTTGAGTGTTGGTCTCTTCTCATACATAACAAGAAAAAAGAGGAAATGGCCTCAAGTTGCCCCAGGGGAGATTTAGTTTGGATATTAGGAAAAATTTCTTCACCATAAGGTTGTCAAGCATTGGAACAGGCTGTCCAGGGAAGTGGTTGAGTCACCATCCCTGGAGGTATTTAAAAAGCCGTGTAGATGAGTCACTTAGGGACATGGTTTAGTGGTGGACTTGGCAGTGCTGAGTTATTGGTTGGGCTGGATGATCTTAAAGCTCTTTTCCAACCTAAATGATTCTATGATTCTATGGTTATGTTTCCTTCTCAGTATCCTAGAATGACACTACCTGAGCAGGCAACAGCCCAGACCTTCCACAAGAGTCTTGCTGGGTTTCCAGGGAACTATGTTTGGCAGGAATGTCTAAATTGTTCCTGAAATATTCAATCAACTTCAGTAAAGTCAGCAGAGTTCATGGAAAAGCCCATTATAAAAGTGTATATGCATTGGAAAGAGGGGGGAGAGATGAGAGATTCTGGGATGAGAAAGCTTGTTACGTGGTTGCTTTAAAGACCGAAGACGACTGGATTTTCTCTAGTGAAAGGGCTAATGTTGCAAATAAAAGAGCTTTCTTTTTGTTGGATTTTGAAGTTGCGTCCAAGAGCAACCACAGACAGCACAAAATCCTGACCTGAGTTGTTGCTTCAGTTTTTTTGACAAGGTGAAAACAAGTGGTGAGCTGTGAAACCCTGTGAGTACTGGAGTTTCATTTCAGGAGTCCAAACAAGTTACCACTTCCTGCTCCTCCCATTCTTCCTCCTTCTCTCCCCAGTCCCCCCCGCCACAATTTCTAGCAGTTGAGAGAAGTGTTCCTGTTTGGTTGGGTTTTTTTAATTCACCCCCTAAGAGAAGCTGGACTAGGCAAGACTCTGTGTCCTTCTTTCCATTCCCCACAGTGATGGCTGAGCTCTGCTAAGGAAGTTCTTTTCCTCCTTTCTCAGCCCCTAAAACAGATCTCTCTTTTTAATGTCCAAATGACCCCTGAAGCCAAAGTTCATTCCCAGGAGCCTTCATCCATTCTTAGAAGACTCCGGGAGCTCTTTGAGGTGGAAAGTTTTGTCAGCCTGTGGCTCTCCTTCTGGGG
Organism: Pyrgilauda ruficollis; assembly: GCF_017590135.1. NCBI lineage: Eukaryota > Metazoa > Chordata > Aves > Passeriformes > Passeridae > Pyrgilauda > Pyrgilauda ruficollis. The sequence goes on along the minus strand of NW_024519207.1, from coordinate 1,733,322 downwards.
GGCTTCTAAATTGAAAATAGCCTGGAGATGACAGGGGAGTCCCCAGGAAGGGGGCTTGTCTTGGAGCCATGCATCTGTTCCACTGCTGGCCCTGTCTCACCCAGCCTCAGTGTTCTGTAACCTGCTCACTGACCCTTGTTGGTCTGCAAGGCGAGGCTTTCACAAGAGGGCTTTCTGAATTAAGTTTTCCACGTCTTGTTCTGCCATGGGCAAACCCTTCTGGTGTAAGCATATCTGTCTGAAAGTTTTTTTCAACATAAAATAAGAAGTATAGAACTCTTTCCTACAGGTTCCTTGAGCTGCCGACTGTCTCCATCTCCATGGTCCTGGTGTGGTATGGCAAGAACCTGCTGGTGACTGAGAAGAATGCCAGCCACACAGGGATAGTAGTGACTAATTATATTGAATATGCTGGACTCCAGCTGCTGGGGTCCTGTTGCTTGAATAGGTCCAGGTATATTAAGTTAAAAAAATGATGATGCTGGTCTTTGCAAGAGTTTTCAGCATATTTTGTGAGTAGCTGATAAACCAGCAGATATGATTGTTGATAAATGTGGAATAATGCACAGGGAGAAGGGAAAAGTGAGTCTAGCACTTGGATACATAATGAACTGTGGATGAGGTGTTACCACTATGAGAAGAATCTTAGAGTCATTGAAAGGATTTCTTGCAAGCCCCAGCTTAAATTTAACTGTGGACAAAAAAACCCACAGGAGAAGTAATAGTAGAGAAATAGAAATAATATTAATAAAATAATAGAAATAATTATTTCTAATAATAGAAAAAATGGAACTGGCAGAGTCCGTAGCAGAGATTAAATAGCAGAAAGGATGAGTGAGGGTGGGTATAGTTGAGTGAGGTGATAGGTGTTTGTAAAACTGAGTGCTGTGGAGAAGGTGAATAGGAAGTGATTAATCAGTATTTCTTATGACACAACTGGAGGTACCCAATGAAATGATCAGGCAGCAGGTTTAAAACAAGAGGAAGTACTTCTTCACACATTATATTATTAAAATTTGGAACTCATTGCCATGGGATGTGGTGGAGGCCAAAAGTGTAAACGGATTAAAAAAAGATTGTACAAATTAATAGAAGATACGTCCATCAGTGGCTACTAAATACAATGGTCCGGATGTGGCCTTTAGCTCAGGAAGTCTCTAAATGGCCAGTGCTGGAAGCTTGGGGCATGTAGCAGGGAAGGGATTACTCAGTCTGTGGCCTGTTCCTTTTGCTGTTTTCTCCTCTGCATCTGCTGCTGGCCAATGTTACTGACTGGACACTGTTGTAAGTGAGCCTTACAAGGGTTCTCTTCAGAGTCTTAATTATGCTGGGAATAAGTACAGCCAGAATGGGAGTAAGTACAGCCAGAAACAGATGCCTGACACCCTTCTGTGAGGGCGTTTCAAACCTCTATGAGTCCCTTTCCAATTCTCTTGTCAGTGCTCGGGGACATTGTGTTGGGTGTCTTGCTTGATACCTCTCACCAGGAGGCATCAACTGAGATTATGCTCTCAACATAATACGCTGTGATGTAACAAATGTGAAATACCTGGTTAGAATTTTAAACTTTTAGGGCAGAAAAAAATGCACAGATATTTGTCGAGAGGAAGACAGAGCAGGGAGAAACAAAATCTCTTCATCCCAAGTAGCTGTTCCCTAGCAGCTCTATGGAGGCTGTGTTAAGGGCAGGGATAAGACAGAGTTACAGATCCATTCTCCCTCCCACACCTATGACTAAGGCACTATTTTTTTTTTTTTTTTTTTACTTTGTTGGCCAGTAAGGAGTTAAAGTCCTTTCAAATGTGGGCATTTGAAAGCCTTTGAGAGATACTCAGCAGTGATGCTGGACAGTGAGCCTAGCAGTACTGGTCTAGAAGCAGTGGTGTGTCAGTAGCAGGGGCTTCTCCCGCGCTGACAGCCAAGGTCAGCCAGAAGAGAAATGTGTGTGAAATGTGCAGTTTTACTGCTTTTTAAAGGTCTTAATGATGTGGAATGGAGTTCCAGTGGAGGATAGAACAGCATTTTCTTGCCAGATGTATAGTTTCAGCTCTTTCCTTTGGATGTTAACAGAATGACAGCCGGCTTGTTAGCTCTTGGCAAGCGATTAAGAAGTGCTGACCTAAAGATGAAGGAAAGGTAAGTCTTACCCTGCCCCAAGCTAAACCAGCCCATTATAGGACTTCATGTGAAGAGACGCTGAGTAGACATTGCAGCTGAGTCTTGAATGCCAGGAGCTATAAATACTGTGTGAGAGCGAGTTTATTCTGTAGCTCACCAGTCAACATGCAGGAAATCACAGACTTCACTCAAGTGTTGAAAATATAATGCTAATGGACTACCATATGCATTGCAAACGTAGCTTTCTTTCCTTAGATCTGTGTCCAAAGCTGCTTCCTCTGTGAAGCTTTGAAATGTGAAGTCTGATCAATGCTGACTGTTCTCAAAACATTCAAAAAGAATTTTTAAGAAAGCTGTCACCTCTGTATGTTCCTCTTCAAGACTGAGTGGTTATTTTCTCTAAATTTCTACTTTTAAAAGAAAAGGGAGATACCTAAACCTTCGTTAATGCAAACTGGTAGGTGTTTAAATTAACTTAATGTTTGGTACCTCAACTGACTGAAATCTGGACTTTTTAATGTATTTCAAATTGAATAACAGAGGACCATGCATTTTATAAAGCACTGTTAGACTTTATTTTCAAGCAGATCCATTCTCTCTTCCCTGTCTTTTCTCCCCCACCTTCTCCTTGGTGATAGGTTTGGCAGTGGTTTAGAGACACCCAAATCATGGTTGCAATGTCAGCATCTGGGCATCCAGAGTTCCTTCCTGTTTGTATTGGCATCAGCTGTTACTTAGCAGCTCTTCATTTGTGTGCTTTGATTAGCAGTGTTCGCAAGGTGTTGAGCACTTTCCAAACAGGATGAAAATACTCCTCCTGTTTCTGAAGAAGCTTGCAACTGCCAGTTTGTTGTAAGCAATAGTTTTGTATGACTGGTTCTGAAAGCTTCTATATCTCTCCTAAAATTTCCCTAGTTTGTCCTGAACCCTATTTTGACTGCATTAACCATTAGCAATGTTAAGATGTGTTGAGGTCATTATGAGAACTTCAGGAAGTTCTCTGCCACCCACTCCAGAAGCTGCGCAGATACTCTCAGGCTATTGCAAATGCAAAGTGAAACATGTGAGCCTAATCCCTCTGAGCAAAGTTAATTTGGAGTTGATGTGTATTAACTATTTTTTTAAAATTGATTTTTATTTGCTTTTTCCCCCCTCATGTGCAATGATCTGCTGGTATTTACTCAGTTACTGCAGCTTTGTGGAGAAGTTATGACTTCTTTTACCTTTGGCAGGGTAAAGGGAACCCAGAACACAGCTGACCTTATTCACTCTTACTGTGCATCCTCATAATTTGACTGAGGAAGGCCTCATAATTCCATAATTTAAGAGGCAATTGCATACCAACATCACAGTTGCCTTCTGCGCGTTAGTTAACTGATTGATGATACAAAGCTGGTTCTGGCAGCCAAGGGGATGAAATCCAGCTGGCAGATCTGCCGGCGCAGGGTCTCAGCCAGCCAGCCCTGCACGCTCTGCGTTCCTGGGGCTGCCGTGCTAATTGCTGGAATGTGACTCCTACCCACGGTGCAAGGGGGGAGCATGAGCCAGGGCCAGCCAAGGCTTGCCTTTCCCTTTGCCAAAGCCATGGCTGCCCCCAGCTCCAAAGGCTGCTGTGCTTTAGGTAAGTCACTTCACAAGCACCTGTGAGCTGCCCATGGAGAGCCCCGAGCCCTCCCTGCTGATGGCTGCGTGTGGGGCTTACAGTGGCACTGGTTTTATGGGGGTTTTTTAAGGGTTTGGTTTGCCCAGTTGGAAAATACTCATAAAAGGGAGGATGTAGGGAGGATGATCTCCGATTCTGCGTGTTCAAGTTCTTAGAGGCTTTAGTGGTGCAGACATAATAAATTGTATTCAGCAGCTGCAAGAGCAACCTCTAACTTCAGTGGCACTGAAAACCATACTTAAACAGCATCTGTGTTTACTAGGGGTGTTCTCTATCTGTTGAAAAGATGATCCAGTTCTCTCGGGGACTGTTGTGTTTTTTACAGCGGTAGCATTAAAAAAATTCCTAAGTGTGATTTCTTTTAAGGTCAAAATATATCTAACCATATTTGAAAACTATTTGCTTATTTGTCACTTGAGAAAGGATTCTGATATAACAATACTAACTTATTTAATGACTTATTTTGACTTTTTTTCCAGGGCAAAAAAAAAGTGAAAAATTCACTGGCAACTCTGATCAGTGAATTTAAATTTAAAAAAAAAAAAAAATCTATTCCTTCATGCTCTTTTAGCTTATAGAAAACTCTGAAACACATCTATCTATACATTTGAATAAGGCACATCTTAGTTCCTAAGTTTGTGTGGAGAAATAATCAACTTCCTTGTAATATGACACAGTCCTAAAGAAATCCAGTGTTGTGGAGCATAGATATAAACATTCTCTTTGAAAGATGATGGAAATCAGTGAGGGATGGGCTTCTGGGTACCTGTTTTTATTACATTCCTATGGTTCTCCACTCTTTGAAGAGTTTTATACTCCTGATTATCTGCCTCTGTACATGGCAGAATGGGGTTCCACCTGCCTGAGTGTTGGAAAAACCTTCTCCAGGAAGTAATTTCTGCTTTGCAGTCTCTGGTCTTTGTTGTGAAAAGGGAAACAGGCTGGGGAAAGGGGAAACAAATACACGGATGGAATAGCGTGGTGGCAATCAGTGTTATGATCCAAGGCTTTCATATTTGATTTTGATGGGTTTAGGAAGAAAGAAGCTAAGGAGAAGGAAAACCAAAAGGACATGAGTTGCAGAAAGGAAGGAGGGTAAATGAAAGGATATTGGGAGAGGTGAAGGCCAGGTGGAGAAAGAAATGGCAAAGGACAGACTCCGTTGCTGGTCAGTGCAGAACAGAGAAACAGAGTTATCAGTCATTTGAACCAGTGGCTGGGCAAGATGTACCTGGTCTGAGAGTCGCTATAGTGCAGAGAGCCAGCCAGAATTGCTGGGAGAGCATCATCTCAGTCACACATCCAGGCAAAGCAGCTTCTCAGCCTTCTTCTTTGTGCAATGTGACAGTGTGTGGTCTTTCTGCCAAAGCTGATAAAGTAAGCCAAAGCAATGAACTTGGAGGAGGTATTCATAGATAAATGAATAACTGTGTCATAGCATGGAGTGTATTTACAGTCTTGTGTAAAATGAATTGTCTGGACTACATATGGAGAGAATTTGGCCACCAGACTGCTGGGAAACAGGTCCTTGGGAAGTCATTAATGGAATTTGTGTAGCTGATCAGGTGTGAACCATATATCTGAGCACATTTTCAGTCACTGGGGGAGTCTGATGTCAGGTAGAGATGTTGTCAGTGCAGACTTGGAACCAGTGGAATTGAAATGAGGCAGATGGCAATGGGAATGGGGGTTTTTCAGAACCGAAAGCAGTCTTTGAAAGACAAAATGTTTCCTGAATCCCTAGGGCTACAAGCAGGGATATACCCTGGGTTTAGTTTCCAAGACATCAAATCTGTTCTCAGTTTTGCTAAATATCTTTGCTTGCTATATCAGCTCCTATATCTATCACCTATTTACTCACCGGTTTGAGGTGAAGCAGATGAATTTGTGATGTGTAGGTAGACAGTCTCAAGAAAATGATGGGTGCATGTACACCTTAAAGACCTGTTTTCAAGGCTGGTTTTCTTTAGGGAAACTGGAAACGGGATTCATCTAGCCAAGTGCTGAGTTTTGGGATGAGGCTGTTAGTTATCTGCTCACCAGCAGTCACCTGTAAAAACAAACAGCTGGGACACACCTTTCAGCTCCAGCCAAACCCAGCATCATCTGTGGCTCCACACGCTGGTGACTGCAGAGCCTCAGAGACTCTGTCTACTTGTCCTGACCTTTTTGCTGACCATGCAGGGATGCTGCTCAGGAACTGGCTCAGGGAGCTGATTCAGCCAAAACATGACATGCCAGAAAAGAGGTCTTGGAGATTACGGAGTTAGCAGCTGTGGCTAAGAGATGGAGCTGTGCTAGGCCGGCACGCCCTCCAAAGAAGGGCGTAGGGAAACCCAGGCATTAGTACCCAAAAGGCAGGTGTAGAGACCTACACCACTGACTGTGCCTGTGAACCCAAGTGATGGTGAGCACTGGCCAAGCAAGAGAGCTTTCACTTTTCTGAAAGCCCTGAAGGATCATGCTTTAAATATTATTTCTTCTATGTCAGTTCAATTTTTTTCTCTGCAAAGCCAGGTCCATTTGATTTATAGAACTACAAACAGTGCTTCTGGTCTAGAAAATTTGGAATAATTTTATCTTTTTATCCTGTTGCGAACCCATTTCAGTTGAGAGCGACCTGGCTGCAACGAAGCAAATGCTGAAGACAAAATCTTAAAACTGGAACATGGCTGTGGATTTAGCACCTTAAATTTTCCAACAAATGCGGTGAGGCATGTCTGACTTATTCCTGACATGGAAAGTCCCCAATGCTTCTTTTTTGAATTCTGGTCTGAGAGGTCTAGTTGCATTTATGATGCTAGCCACCACATTCCCATTTATTTGAGAGAGTTCATGACAACTGACATATCCTCTCCAGCCACTTTCCCACCCTCTGGTAGCTCTGCTCCGCAGTTTAGGCCTGAAACTAGCAGAAACCAAACATGTGCCTTATTTGTATTATAGAAAGATTTCTAGGAGGCCCTTTACTTTTAGACATGGATGGATCTGTGCAAAGTAAGACTGTCTGTACCATAGTCTGATGCTCAAATTTGCTCTTTGCTCCTCAGAATAATTTTGAAGAAAAACAGTCTGTTTGGAGGAGAAGGCTGAGACTTTTTCCTTGTGCCATTACTTTCCTTTGGTTTTGGTCTGTGTCGTGTTGTTAGAATTTTCTGAGCCTGTGCTTGGTGTAACTGTGGATTTCACTGTCAGAGAGCTGGGCTTCTCCTTGTAATGGACAAGTGCTCCTCAACCAGGTGTAGCAAGCTGCTGTTTCCAGTCCAGCATCCTGCCCAGACTTTGGCTTTCATGGCTCTGTGATAAGGCATGAGCATGCCCATAACACATGATACTTGAAATAGGTCACACCCATTTATTTGAGAGAGTTCATGACACAGTTGGTCAGAGGTCACAGTGACTCAGAGGTCACAGTTGAGATGTTTTGCTGTGCTTTTATTAAACTGGCTGATGTCCCCAGTTTGAACTGTCTGGTTCTAGCAATAAAACTCAGCAGCTGCGAAGACTATCAGGTGCTGAGGGACCTTTAAGCATAAGTTAAGCCTGATGTCTTTAACTCTGAGATGTTCAGCTTTGGAGACTTCATGCCATAAAACTGCATTTGTTGGAAAATTTAAGCTGCTAAATCCAGAAATGTGTTCCAGTTTTAAGGTCCCAGCTTTAGGATTTGTTTAGCTTCCAGCCATCTCACTTTTAACTGAATGGGCTTGTAAAATTAAAAAAAAAAAAAAAAAGAAAATAAACAATTACTCCAGAGCTTCTATACCATGTCCCCAAACCTATAAGGCTACCTCCATATTTCACAGGAAATGTTGGGAGGTTAGTTAATGGCAGTTTATAAATATTTTGAGTTCTTCAGATGAAATTACATAGGAATGCCTAAACGTTGTTCCTATGGAGGCTGTTTACTTAGGCTAGAGCTTCCTTCTCACCTTTGTGCACACCATAAAATGGAGATCTGTATGTACAAATACTATGCACAGGAAAACTGGAGAAGCCTTTTGGCCATACCCTGATACTTTTGAAGAACTGGGCTGGTAAACACAACAGGAGCTTAAGCTAATTTCAAGTTTTGGACTCAAAGCAAACACCGGGTTTAAAAAGTGCCTAAAAATTTCCTCATCTTGCAATCCTTTTTTTATTTTTTGGTTTTGTTTTGTCACCTGGCACTATAGAAAGTGACCAGACATCCTCTAAGCAACTTTTCTTAGTAACACTATCCTCTCTCCATATGTCAGCTTGATAATTTGTCAGTGGATAGGGTTCTTGCTAGGCAGCTGTTCTTATTTGGTTTAACAGTGACCCAACAAATCTGAGTTTTCTGCTGGACTGGAGAACAGATTTCACTTGATAGTCTGAAAATAGCCATGCCTCTTTGTATTTCTTTACCCATTGCTCTATTATCTTTCTTCCTAGGGCTGCCAGGACAGTGAGAATACCAGAACCAAACTAGCATGGACAAGTTAAGCTGATTGTCTGCTTCTTGGTCACATATAGGACTGTAATAGCCCTTGGCTGCATTTCAGAAACCAAAGGTGTGCAATTCAGGGGCAGCTCCACCCCAGACAGAGATGAGGGAATTATTCTCCCTAATTTACAATAGCAAGAACAAGCATTCCCTCCCACAAAGTTGCAGCACAAGATGTGAAGTGGCCCAGGTAAGTCCTGCCTTTCCTTTGGCCTCTGCTTCTCACCAAGGCAGAACCTGAAGAGCACAAAAACAAGCAGCAGGTGTGAACATTTTTATTAGAGATGCTAGGCCAGCGTTTGTAGGTATCTTCTTAAAAAAATCTTCATTTTTGCCTGGAGCATGGACAAACCAATACTGGCAATACCTTACATCTAGTTATTGAGAAAAACAATTTAAATGGTCTTTTTGGATATATTTCTGCAGTTGCTCCCGTCCCTCTGGTTTGAGGAAGATTGTCACTGCTTTACAGGGGATCAATAAACAGTATCAATTAACTTTGCTAAGTTTTTAAAACTATGTCAACAAACTGGTGACCCTTCACCACTCTGAGTAAGTCTGGATGTAAACTGCTGTTGTGCTAAAGTAAGGGTCTGCTTGGTGAATCGTAGAATCACTAAATTATGGAATGATTTAAGGTGGAAAGGACCTTAAAGATCATCAGGTTCTACCCCTCTGACATGGGCAGGGATACCTTCCACTAGACCAGGTTTCTGAGATAGATAAACTGCATCCTGCAAGAACCCTTTTTTGTCTGTGGGCTATGAAGGGAGTCCAAAGTAACCAACCCTGCTGAAGGTGCTGCATCAGCTGCCTCTGCCTTCAGCCTGTGAATCTTGTCCTTGTATTTTTGATAGTGTAGATGATTCTCTGCTCCTTGGTAAAGTTTTTTTTCTTTATCTTTTTGAGGACAAAAGTGGAGTGATGAGTTGTAATCTTCATAAGGCACATCTTTAAAACCCCTTGGCCATTCTATAGGGTCCTGTCTGATTTCCAGCACTGGGAGGCACCCAGAGAGACGGAGACAAGTGTTCCCCTTGACATCAGAAGTAAGTGCACTGAAGCAGCATTAGTCCTATGACTCCCATGATGGATTTAGTACAGATCTGTTCAAAGATCCAAAGTTTGTGTTTTGGCCAAAGAGCATCACTGTAAGTTTGCTACCAAATCATGACCCATGATTGGTCAGAGCCATGGGTGCCTGAGGGGATTCTCTGCCTGTGAAGCATCCCTTAAGACTGTTGCTTGATGGTCATTGCCAATAGCAACTGACATTTTGACAATACAGTTTTGATTAAACTTAACACACACTTTACTGATTTCTTCATCTTCTGTCTTTCCAGTATAAGCGTTGTTGCCCATCAAAATCCTTTATAGGTGTTTAAGCTGTTCTACCACCCCTGTTACTGCTATAAAAATCATGATAGGACATAAATTTATTTGATAGGAGTTATTTTCCATAAATATGTTGATTATCATTATCTATATATAGTTCTACATAGTTCTCAATCCTTTTGTCAGTTGTGTTGATATTTTACTAGGGTCAGTGTCAGACTGATAGAAAGGGGTTGACCTATTTATTTATCCATTATCCTGGGGTTCTAATTTGACATTACAATTTCCCCATGCTCTTCCTTTTTTGCAATTTTCTTTCACCCTTGAGTGCTGAGGGTTTTTGAAGTTCTGATGCATGTCTGTCTTTAGCTTGCCTACTACCTTGCCTAGCACAGCACTAATGTTCTGAATGTAGTCACACAGAAGTTATGCTACAAATGAATCAGGAATATAAACATTTGGACTGTCTTGATTATCCTACTCAAAAAACATTTGTAGTCTTAGAGGTTTTCTTCCTTTGGTAACCTGAAAATGCTGGGTGGGAAGCTTGGAAACCTGTCTTTAAGATGTGAGCAGTGATTGTGAGAAAAGTTGTCTGCAGATCCATAAGAATGAAAAGTTTAGACAAAAAAGTTTAAGCCATATATAAATGGTCTGTATTATTAAAGCCTAAGCTGGTGATTCTTAAATTGCAGTTTGTGGATTTTAATGATCTCTGAGCCCATGGTCAGTACCCTTGGTGCTTCACTGGCACATCAGGTTTGCCACTTGCAATGTGAGCTTTTCGCTTCTGTGAACTGGGAGTAGTTCCCTTTCTTCAACCTCTGACTACAGTCTCCCTTTGGGAACAGGATCACAGCATACTAATTTCTTCTCTGAAATACTTCTCAAACCACCAGATGTGATGTACTCTGCCTCTACACTCCTCATGACTCTGAAATAGTTAATGGAAAAAAGACATCCAGGGACCTAGGTTTGCTTGGTGGTTGCCTTAGGATGTGCGGATGAACTGGAATGAGTTGAGTGTCCTTAGCTGTTTGCAGCCCAGAGACTCCTGCAAAGCAGGCTTAATTGCAGAACAGTCACTCAGAGGCATTGAAAGGCATTGCTGTTTGCTGTAAAAAAAGGGTGTGGACCAAGATGTGCTGCTTGATTTTTGTAGATGTAATTAAGGGGCCATCTACAATGTAAACAGTCCAAATAAATTTGGCAGTCTCTGCAAGAAGCTAGATAGCAAAAACCAACCTAGCTTATGTTAGCCCACTGACTACATTAGTTTATTGTCTTGAATTTAAATCCTTTGCAAAGGATTTAATGATGTTGAGGATATCGGCTTTTTGGTTGTGCCTTTGGGTTATAAGGATGTATCCAGCTAAAAAAAATAATTTAGAGAAAGGATTAAACCTATAGACCTGTCTGACTGGTTGATCTTGGAGACAGCACAACTATCTAAATGAAAAATATCCTTCTAAGGATATTTTTTGATTGAAATGGAGTTGTTTAGTGGGAGGAAATGGATATTATCCGGTGGAAGCTATTGCCAAGGTCCTTCTATTATTCACACAATCAGCATATTCCTAGCTCTAGGGAAAGGTGCTCCACCAAGCAGGGCTATAATCCAGGAGTTACTTCTCTGGGAACAATAGGAAATTCAAAAATGTCGAGAAACCTGTAGAGGGAATGGAACATTTGCTCTCCAGGATAGTTGTTTGTGAACAGCTTGGGTGCTCTCTGTGGGAGGATCCAGGCGTGTCTCTGCTGGCAGGAGCTAAAGCTCATGTCACCCTGAACACCTACGCAGCAGGATGTTCTTGCCAGCCGGGGCTCCAAGTCTGGAGTAAACCACTGAAGTTGGACTTGTGTTGTGTACGTGAATCAGGTAGACTCTTCCAGTGGTTTGGCAGAAAGATTGAGGGATCAGGGAGAGCCTTTGTGTTTAGAGTGAGAACTTGCTCCGCCTGGGTCTCTTCCAGCTCACAATGTAGAATGTTGATTGCCACATCAACACCCTAAAGCAGATTTTAGCTCTGGTGAAGAGGTGATGGAAAAAGCAAACCAGGCAATGGAAAGGTTATACAGGGTCTCCAAAAATCTTCTTTGAAGTGTGTGTTGATGTCTGGCAGATAATACTTTGAAAATTTACCTTTGCCCAAAGAGAAGCAAGTTTGACTCTGATTTTCAAATAGAGTATCAGCCAATAGTGCAATGTTGGGAGAGGCAAAGTGAAAAAAATACAACCCTAAAGCACAGGGACACTTTTGAAATGGAGAGCTTGCTGCTGCACATGTTGCTCTGCTGTGCCCGTAGATCAGAACAGGAAGCAAGGCTTTGAGAGCTTCTGTCAGAAAACCTCAAAGCTTTTGATGGTATTATAAATGTCAAGTATGTTATAAAAAGGAGGAAAGTACCAGTCTCTGTTCTGTTCAAGACAATAGGGACTTTATAACATTACAGGAAGCTGCATGTAAGAATTACAGAGAAGTTAAAGTCTGTGGTATTAATGCACTGTAATAATGGAGGTCTCCTAGCATTCAGTTTATTCCTCTTTCAGTATATTCCCAGGCACAAGCAGTATCACACTGCTTGAACTGTGGAGCGTAGACTTGTCATTTTCAAAAGCACTTAAAGAGAATTTTCCCCCAAGTTCCAGTCCTCCTAAGTAAAGAGGTTCAAGCAAAGCAGTGAAAACCAAGCTCTTATGCTCAATTGTACATAAGATAAGTTGGTCAGTAGAAAGCATTGTCTGTAGCATCTGATCTTGAAAAAAGGACAGAACCAGTGATATTAGAAGGACAGAGAGTGGGAAGGCAGGCTATATCTGGACCCTGCACAAGTGGTGAGCTGGTAATTATTCACACCTCAGAGATGCTTGAATTAAGCAGGAAAGTAAAAACTTCTATCTCTGACCTGGATATGTGCTGAACATAAAAAGGTAAGGTTACTTTATGTTTGGACACACTGTAGGAAGGTTAGAAAAATAAGTGACCCTGAAAATAGTTCAACAATCTTCTACCCCTTTTCTTCTGGCCTTGTACCAACGATCTATGCTTCTGTCTTGGCTGAACTGAAGCAGAACCTATTATAATCCACCCAAGACTAAATTGTCTGTAGATAATTAGACAGTGGAGAAACTGAATTATAAAGTACAAATATATCCATGGGAGAATACATTAAGGAGTCCTGAACAACTGTTCTATCTTATTCAGCAGCCTTTTTTGTGTTTTTGTTCTTCATTTCTTACCATAGATTGTTGCTGGGGATTTCTGAGTTGAACATATACATGGACCAAAAGCGCTATATTTAACATTTCAGGGTTTTTCTTCCCTATTTTAAACCAGTAGACCAATGCTGACTCTGTATAAAGATTGGTATGTGAACTTTTAAAAACAATCAAGTTGTCTTTTTAAGTTGAGAGAGAAATAATAACTAGTGATACGAACTACCCAGGGTACACTGGGGCAATTTCTAGACTTTATTTTGTTGCTGTGAAATGTTTATCCAGTCTAATTGAGTAGTAGGGAGAGAAGTTATCCTGTAAACTTAAGTAAAATCTTGCCTTTCTAAAAACTTTTACTTATGAGCCCAAGAAGAAAACTCCTCTTTTCACCTTTTTCAAGCATTTTTCCTTTCCACTAGCTTTGCTAGAACATGCCAGCTCTCCCATACCAGTAAATATGAGAACAGTAGATATGGTGAGTATAAAATTTCCTGAATTACTGGTGAGCACTCAGCTAAGCTGTTGCTTACAGTTGTCTTGTGTTCTTTCCACAGGAATAAGTACCAATCTGCATTGCAGGCTGCAGCAGGGCTCTGGATCCCCAGTGCTCCTTTTCCTTAGATAAAGATTCTTCCTGACTACTGACTTTTTCTGACCACATCCCTCTTTGTCATGGGAGATATCTCCTTGGTGGACTGAGTTACCTGCTTTTCATGGCTTCTTGGTCACTTTTCTGTCCTCCTTGCTACTCCCTAGTGACTGAAACGATGCTCAGGAGAGTTGCTGACAAGTCTCCCAAAGCTCACATGTTTCTGCCAGCACTCACGGTAATTAATTCTATCACAGAATACTCTGAGTTGGAAGGGACCCACAAGGATCATCAAATCCAGCTCCTGGCCCTACACAGCACCATCCCCAAGAGTCACACCACATGCCTGACAGAATCATCCAAATGCTCTTGAACTCTGTCAGGCTGGTGCTGTGACCACTTCCCTGGGGATCTGTTCCAGTGCCCAGCCACCCCCTAGGTGAAGAAGCTTTTCGTGCTATTGAACCTAAACTTCCCCTGCCACAACTTCAGGCCACTCCCTCAGGTCCTGTCACTGGTTGTGAGAGTGAAGAGATCAGTGCCTGCCTCTTCTCTTCCTCTCACAGGGAAATTGCAGAATGGGATGAGCTCTCCCCTCAGTCTCCTTTTCTCCTGGCTGAACACACCAAGTGACCTCAGCTGCTCCTCACACATCTTCCTGTCAAGGACCTTCGCCATCCTTGTAGCCTTCCTTTGGACTCTCTCTGACTGTTTAATATCTTGTTTTTACTGTGGCACCCAAAACTGCCCCCAGCACTTGAGGTGAGGCTGTCCCAGTGCAGAGCAGCGTGGGACAATCCCCTCCCTTGCCTGGCTCTTGATGCTTTTCTCAGGTCTGAACCCAGTCGAAGGGGTAGTTTAGGGTGGTGTAAATTCAAATGCAGTTCCCAGCTGACTCTAGTGGGACTTGGTGTCTCGTTGTACATGTATGTGTAAGTGCTTCTCTGAACAGTGTTGCTTCTTGGTAGGGAAGGAAGAGCAGAGTAGAAAAAAGAGCATAATTTCCAAAAACTATTTTGAAGACTTATAAAACTAGCCTCCTTTTAAGTCCAAGAAATTGAACTTCACAGAAATATGATGATTTACACTTGTGAGTTGAGATTTATCGTGTCAGCAACTTGCACTTGCTTAGTGTCGCTTTCCTAACTGTGCTGAATTTCTGTATCTTTAGATTTTATTAGTTAGATCAAAATTCTGGTGCCTGCAGTAGGATTTGTGTAGCCAAAGAGTAAGGAAGATTGAAGTCTGAATAATCATTATTATTTCAGCTCTGCTTTCATGCCTTTAGAGGTCATAAAAATAATTTCTTACCACAGATATTTTTCACACACTAAAAGAAGGATTAAACCAGGGTTGCTTTTTTTATTTTGGTCCTGGGCTTAGCCAAAGATTTTCAGGAAGTATATTTCCCTTTCTTAAAACAAAAACATGGGGTGATTGAAATGCAGGGATATCATTTTCATATTTTTAATTTCCTACTGCAGCTCACACTGCAACAATCATACTTTGGGAGCTCCTCAGATCATAGAGATTTTGATAACGTTAGAGATATGCTCAAGATCTAGTCACCCTTGAGTTAAAAGGATGCAAACTGTGTCTAGCAAACATGGCATTTCCATAGAAGATTTGAATTAGTTTGCTTTCATAGTGCTGTTGCAAAACAGGCACACAGAACCACCTCACAAGCAAAACAGGGGCATCAAAAAGACAATATACCTTCCTTCCTGAGGCAGATATTTCAGGAGTTGGGGAAACACAGCTTCCTGTGTTCTCACATGGATTTAGATAATGAAACTCTTGACTGATTCAGAAAGAATAGAGCATTACACAGCTGCTTGAAAATATTACGATGTTACTGTACAATGTGCTGTAGCATTAAATGGCCAGATGTAGAGAAATCTTCCCTGTGCATGTCCTAGTAAACAATCATAGCCCTCAGGCTCTGACTGCTTTTTCATGTTATACTCAGGCTGGGATGGGAGGAGATGGAGCTGAGTGGCAGGTGGGAAAAAAATAAAGGCATAGCAATAATTAACATAAAGAGGTTAGAAGTGGCTGGTTCATTTCTGTTCTTTTAAAAATGTGATTGTAGGTGGAGCTGGTACCTTTGGTTATCATTAAAGTCTTGTGATACCTGGCAGCTCAATATTACGTTTTTAATTACTGCTCACGTTCTCAAGGCTCAGCCAGGCAGGCTGAAATTTTCAGTGCAGTGTGCTGCCATAAGGTAAGTGTAACAAGAGAATGAGCCCAGAAAGGCTTCTTTTTTTTTTTTTTTTTTTCCTTTTCTTTCTTTTTTTTTTTTTTCCCCCGAAGAGAAGTTCAAAGTAGAATTAAAAACAAATTAAAATTTACTATCACACTAGTGTTTGGGTTTTTTTTTAATGCTCTCATTTCCATTCTTCTTTCTACTTTTCTAGGAGAGATTCAGAATACTGTAGGAAATTGTTGTTTTTCTATAAAAAATGTCTCTTATCTATCGCTCTGAAGATCTCTCCAAATCTATTCAAGTTACAAGTCATGTGAAATATGCATTTTGCACAAATTTGCACAATAGAAACTTGCATGTCTTTTTAAAATCCACATCTCCTGAGGACACCTTCCTCACTGGTCAACTTCCAGCCCTGGCAATGTCCTCATGTGCAGACTCCATCCCTGAAAACCTTCTGCTTGTGTGGTGGGCTGGAAATCATCTCCTGTGATGGTGTCTTGAGCTGCTGAAAGTGGGAACAGAATGGACAGCAGCTCTCCCATGTTTTCCTGCCACAGCAGTATGGAGGAGAAAGCTGTCTTATCGAATATGGGCAGGTTTATATGGAGCTCAGCAGGTCAAGGTGGCGAGAGGGGAGAGAAACAGTGACATTGAGGCTGAGAAATTCAGTGTAAGTGGATGAAGGATTGAGCAAGGAGTGAGGTGCATGGGAAGACAGCTAGAGTCAGCTCTGTGGCTGAAGAGAAGGAGAGGCTGGGACTGACTGAGCGGGGAAAAATGTAATCAGTGAAGTCCAGTGTCCAAGGCTGGGTATGTTCCTTTCCATGTGAATGAGAAGGGTGAGAGGCTTTTCTCTTCAGACAGGATCCTGACCTGGGAAATGTTTGCTCCTTCTGAGGGTCCTGATGAAAGATGCCCTAAGCAGCCATACTGTGCTGCTTCTACTTCAATGTAACCAACTTTTTCCCAAGCATGTGGGAGCCATAACCACTCATATTAATGTGGATTTGGCAGTATGATCTATGAACACCTGAGAGTTTCTCAGTGCAAGATGGCAGCATTACAGTACTTGGGGAAAGCAGCAGAAAAGGCAGTCTTTGACTGGAAATGAATTTCTAGACCTCTTGAAATATTTTCATTACTGCTGATGCATCTGTGTAAGAGAATTGGGAATTTTTGTCTTTCACTGGATTCACGTCAGTCTTGCTGGAAAGCAAAGCACAACACAGCTGTTATCAAGAGTCTGGAGTTGATATTCAGTTGGAACATTTGGAGTGCACGAGGGTGAGCAGTGCTGAGACAGCACTGCATCAATGGCACTGCTTGTCAAGCTCACACGTTGCCTCTCAGCATTTAGCTTTTGGATAAACAATTTGTCCTGTCTTTGAGGGCATTGCCATGTCATGTTTCTACCTGAACAGAAGCAAGATCTTGCTGAAAAACAGCTACTGAACTTGGGTTAATGGCAAAATCATGAACTTTAAAGCAATTGCAATCAAAAAATTGTCTCTAAACCAGTCAGCCAAGGTGAAGTAAGGCTGCAGCAGTTCTGGTGGGAAAGTGAGTTTATTGAGGACAGGGTACCTCTAATTTTAATGGGTGGTCCGTGTTTAAATTTTCTTCTCCCATTTCCTTTTTCCCATTTCAGCAGAATTAGAACTGATGTGTAAAGTGCTTATATTACTAGGAACAACAGTAGGAAACCCTTTGTTAACCTTAATTTCCCATCTAATATTTCTCTTCAGCGTCAGCCAGTCTCCAAGGCGATAGGGTTGTTGACAATAACTCCAAATTGCTGTGTAACTGTTAGACTGTGCAGTTTCTAAAGAGCAATTTGTTTATTTTGCCCCCACTCGTTTGTTGGTAGTTGGTGGGTTTTTTCCTTCTTTTCCCCAGAGTTTGTGGAATATACAGAACTTCTCACATTTCTCAAATGTTAAGTAAATGACAAACCTGAGTTTCCTACTTAAGAAACAGCACATTTTTATCAAGGGGTAAATCCAGCAGGTTGCTGAAAATCTACTGTAAAGCACTGAGAATCCTGTACTTTTTAGGAAGCCAAAGAGAATGGGAGAGCACTCAGTACCACAGGAGTTACACATTTATTTCCAGAATCTAGACTTTGTAATTTGAGATTAAATAATAAGGAGAAACCCTATTTAGCAGCCTGAAGATGTCCAGCATGATACATGGATCCATTTCTGCACAGTGTGATGGTGGGTTTGAGAGCCCACGTGGCTCTACAGAATGTACCCAGAAGCAGCAGAAATATCTGCATCTGTAAAACTCCCTTGGTAATTGCAAGACTCCAAAATGTTTGTTCAGTTTTGCTATTTTGCACAGGCATTTTGATGAAAGAACCACAACAGTTCATGATGGAAATGTTCAACTCAGTGAAATGTCAACTTTTCTAAATGTATCTGGTTCATCAGTTGTAGTCTTCCAACAGAGCCTGTGTCACTTTCCTCACCACCTACCTATGGCACCTGCTCTCTAGGGCTGTTGGTGTGATTTTTATTCTCCTGGCAGCAGGAAGTGTCAAGACTTTGAAACGATCATATTTATTTTTTTCCTTTAGGAATGGTAAGAAGGTGATCTGCTTGAAATGTTCACCCATTGCTAAGGTATGAAAGGAAAGCAGAACAGGTCTTATCTCTGTGTCAGAAAAGTTCTTCCACCCCCTGGAAAAGTAGCAGGTGAAAGAGGAGTAAAGCATCTAAATTAAAGGTCTAAATTGTCATTCAAGCTCCTTCCAGCTCCATAAAAAGTGTGTAGCTCCCCTGGAGGGACATTTTTGGTGAAAGAAAACACAGCATTTTGGTGTTTTACCTCTTCTTAGCCATTAAATAGATTGATGAAGGCTGGGAAATTCAAGTGTAGGTTTTGGAACATCAACAAACTCTTGTCAAGGAGAAATAAAATAAATCACCTTAAAAGAAAAAGATTCAAGGTAAGAAACATGACAAGGTTGAAATGTCCTTTTGCTTCACTCCTGAAGGAAAAAAAAAAGTCAGGCAACGTGTAGAAACAGTGACTCAGGGCAGTAAAATTAGTGAAAGAAGTAATTAGCTTATGATTAGTCTTTTTTTCCTGTGTGTTCTCATGTTTAGGTAAAGTATATTGTTCTTACAAATGTTGGACGGACATTTATCACATCCTCTGTCATAATTACTAGTGACAAGTCAAGCCTGAATGAAAACAAATGGAAGAAGTAAGTGTTTATCTCACTGTGAATTTTTTCTGATAATGTCTCATGAAATTCTTTCCATCTTGTACTTGCGGAAACTGGAGGAGCATTTTGACCCTGGGACATACTGACTGTACTACCAGCATTAATTGGAAAGAGCACCCCCTTTAATTCCCTCAACAGTAGAAGAAAGAGGTCAGTTTCATTCCCAGGAACTTTGCACTTCTATTGTTTTCACATTTTTATTTTTTTTTAACCTGAATTGTACTTCAGTTGACTTGTACAAAGCGCACAGTCAGTCCCTCTGATCTGTTCACAGAACACCCAAAATGTCATCCAGCTTTATACTGGGGGAATTAAGCCTGGATGAATTTCCTCCCAGTATGAACTGTTTTTTGTCAGAAGAGGAAAAGTACAAGAGGAGGTCAGATTCCCTCTAATGGGCACTCAAACTGAGAGGAGTAGAACCATGTTTTAAGGATTACTCCAGTGCCCGAAATGGTGAGAGGAGCTGAAACCTCTGGAACTCCTGCTCATTCACAGCCTTTCCTTCTAGTGGTGAATTTATGCTGTGAGTTGTACTGGATATCAGCAGAGGAAGGAAACAAACCTGTTTGGCAGAAAAGGGTATTCATGATATTTCCATTGTTTTCTTCTAGAGACTAGACTGGACTAAGAAAAGGAGGTTTTAAAGGGGAGAGCTTCAGAAGAACCTTTTAATGGTGACTCCTTTTGACCCTTCAGAAAAAATGCCTGTGGATTTCCGTTACAGCTTTATCCTAAAGATCCTGAATTGATCCTTCATTTCTGAAGCCAACTGGCCTTGTGGGATGACACAAATCTCAAAGAAAAGCACCCAAAAATGGCCTCAAACAGTTTTCTTAATGATTAGATGACATGCTTGAGGAATTATTTTTTTTTTAATACTCCAAGAAGTTTTACATTAAGTACAGGCTGAATCAACATTTCCCACATGTTTCAGAACCATGAGCATAAGCACTAGGTAGTGTGTCTGAAAACAAGGCTGTTGTGTGAGAGCTGCTGGAGATCACTGCAGGGAGCACTGGGACTCTAGGTGTTTCACTGCGGGGAGATTGTGTGCATTCGTGTGGATCCCGTGAGCCCTCCAGGGCTTTCATTAACTTTTCAATGCAGGGCTACTCTCCAGAACATGCCTGTTGGACTGGGGGAATGCAGAGAGCAGGCAGAAGAAGCAATTTCAGAGGAACAGCTGATGGTTTGGGCAAGGAGCCCCAGTGACTGGATGTTAGAGGCAGTCGGCTTTGAAATGGGAGGGACAAATTCACAGGCAGGCTCAAGAAGGGTGCTGTTCACCTACAAAATGTGCCAAAAAGGTGTGTTACTTCCATCTGCTTTGAAATTACCAATCAACATGAAAAATACTGCCAAATTAATAGATGTCTGGCATTTGATCCACAGCCAAGTGCCTCAAACCCTCTGTAGTTTTACAAGTTCCAGGAGCTTGGTTTGGTCTCCTAAATGTTGAATACATCATCAGTAAAAAAAAAATCTCTTCTCTCCTCAGTGTGTTAAGAAACATGCTTGGTGTCCTTTTAGCATCTAGAAATGCTGACTTTTGATGCTTTGTTATTAGATGGGTTGGTTGAGATGGGGATGGGAGAGTTGGAAGCCTGAGTGTGGTCTGAAATTTCAAGGAAATCAAGCCAAAAAGGCAAGTGTGATTTAGATACCACTTTGAGCAAATTAGGTGGAGATTATATTTCCACAACATTAACATAAAATCTGAGTCATATCCAGCATAGTGGGCTATTGTGTAGCAGCAGAATCAGGTAGGTCAGATAGTCTGGGGGTGGTTGTGGTTGGACCCCATAATGTGACTTATGGTAAAAGGAACCACCTCTGGGACTCCTTTTCTTGCTGTTTGGGATCTCTGTATAACACTACCCAGTTTTGGTGGGATCGCTAGTTTGCAGAAATTTTGTGCCATTAGTATACAAAGGCAGTGTGAACTTTATTTGATCTGGTTCTAATATTTTTTCTTGGGTTTTTTCCCCCCTGCTTCTTCTTTCCTTTGGGCTTTCTTGAGAGCAGCTCAGAGACTCCTCCCCTGGCATTCATTTGCTCTTGTATTCAGCATCTTGAAGGTGTGTTTATGCAATTGGTCATGAAGTTTTGCCAAGTCAAGGCCTGCACCTGCTTCTGGCCCATACATAAACTTGCGGGCAATGTATGGATGCATCCCTGGGTGCTTGTGTGGAAATGGGCCCTCAAGGTTGGTAGCCAGCAGTTAGAAAGAGGCTCCAGCCAAACTCTGAAGCAGTCACATGCACTTAGGGACAAGCAAGGGCTGAGCATGAACATTTCGTGTTTAAAAGCCAAATGCTATTTAGTTTGCTGCTTTTTGGAGAGGTTTCCTCAGCAGATGAGTTTTCACTGGGAAAAGAAAACAGTCTTCTGGTTTGAGCCACAGCCACTCTGGAAAAAAGAGAAGAGAGAACTACTTGATGGTGAGCTATGTGAGCTCCCAAAAGTAATTTGGGGAGCAATGAGTTTGGCAGGACCAGTGACCTTAGGTTGAGTCTGTGGAATCACACCAGTTTAAAACAGACAGATCCATATTTCAGATAATTTATTACATAACAGCACTTAGACAGACAACTTTCCTGAGGTGAATGAACAGAGATTACTTTCAGGCCACACTGCTTTCTCTTTATTTTTCCAGTCCTTGCTGAGCTGAAAATACAGTAAAAAGGAGGTTTTTTCATGCAGTATTTCAGAGTTTCCCTCCCAGTCTGAACAGAGGAAGCAAAGAAGAATGGGAAAATAAATAAAATCAAGTAAGTTATTCTGGAGGATCAAAAGAGTTTAATTTGAGTTTTGGGGTAGAAGTTTGAATTGCTTTTTATTTTCTGTGAGTTTATTTTCCTTTCACCCTGGCTCTGAACACAGTGTACTTTCAAGATAACATTGTTCAAAACCTCATGAAATTTACACATAAAGTTTCTTAAATGAAAGGGAATATTTAAGTTTGGAGATAGTTGTAGAGTGTCATGATCTAATTACAATAGCATTTTTGAAGGATAACAAACGTCAAAAGAAATAAACTGGATGTTATGGAAAATAAGAGTAGGGCCAAGAATCTAAGGCTAGCCAGAGAAATTAAACATTGAGGCTTTTCCTCTGGAAGATTTTAAATCAATTTAGTGTTGGTGAAAAGTACCAGGTTCATAGCAGAGGAAAATGATGCCTTTTATTTATTTACAGGCAAGGTTGGCATGCGCCTGTGACAGCATCTCTGCTTTAGACTATTGCTGTACTTTGCCACTCAGCTGAACTGACCACCAGGAAAAGCAGCTGAAAAGTCCTTCTGTCTCTCTTTCCTCCCATCCTCTAAGCTTGCCAGCAGCCTGACTACACTTTGCTTTTGAAAGTGGTTTTGATCATGTGGATCTATCCATCAGGAGCTACACTGGGACAAATGACTGCTCACATTAAGGTCCAGGAACAGCTGGTCAGACAGTTAAAAAAAATTCCCAACTTTATTTTATTTTTTATTTGCGTACAAGTTCGAATGCTTGTGGATGAGTAGATGGACTTAGGACAGAATTTCACTTTTTGGAGTTCACAGTTAGTGCTGAAGCTTATTCATGATGTATTTCCACCATGCTGAGTGACAGGCAAGGAGAACCTTCAAAAATATTAGTTGCTCTCCAGTGGGGGGTTAGCAAAAGAAAGTGTTGGTTTTCAAACTGGTTGTGAAGAGTATAGATCTCTGATGGCAGTAAATTAATCTTTTCTTAGCTCTTTAGAGCAGTTTTCTTTCATGACTGAGCTTTCAAAATTGGCCTATATAGTAAACTTTGTACTGTGGGACTCCCTTGTGGGAGTCCTCAGGTGGCAAGTTAAGAAGTAAAATTGGAAGATCAGGAACTATTCCATAAAATACAATTTTTAAATGAGATTTTACCTCCTACTGAATGTAGAACTGAGGCTGAATGAAGGAATTAATTTTTTTTTTTCTGGATTTTCGGTGAGTAGCTGAAAAGAGAGTCCTTTCATAGGGCCGTGGTTTCAGTGGTGGGGCTTGATCACACAGTGAGGAGTGACAAGGTACCTGGAGGCCTCTCTAAACCACACAGTTCAAAGCATTCTACAGCTCATGCAGGAGGTGTGAAGGTATCAAGCACATCTCTTTTCAAAGGAGATGCTGCAGACTTGTAGTCTTAGGCTCCACATTGCTGGCTGCTAAGAAATCAGGTCAGAGATGCTAAATACCTTCATGCCATTTGGTGAGTTGCACGCAGTGGAAAGGAAAAAGGCAGTGCCTGTCTGCAGCTGCAGATTACACAGCTTTGAATCACTGGGGCTAATGGGATCCACTGACTAACTGGGTGTTTCCAAGAGGCAGCTATTTGCCAAGGAAGTGACGGAAGGGAAGGTGTCTATCAGAATGTCTCTCTCTCTCTGGCGTGTGGTGCCACAGATGCTGTGAAATTTGGCCTGAGATAAGACAGAAGTTGCATAGAGCCAGTCTCATGTCTGGTTGTCTAGGGCCTGGGTGTTAAAACAAAGGCTGGAAAGGAAATAGTGATCTGGTTTGAAAATGAAATACAATAAGGCATGGCAAGGAAACTCCGGAGGGAAAACTAGTGCTCAGATGGCTGCTCTCAAGCATCTGAAATCAAATTCATAGGAAAGAGACAAAAATAAATGGCAGGGTGAGGAATGTCTGGGACCTGTTGTGGATGAGGGAAGAGAGGCTGGAGTCAGGTTTTGTGCTGCCCACTGTAATCAGTGGAGGGGGGATCCAAGCTCCCCATGTAAGCAGCCCCCTCTGGTCACAGCCTCTTTCCAGAGAGCTTCTGTGCTGCAGCAACCTTGGCAAGTTCCCTGTGACTTGCAGCTTTGGGGAATTGCTTTGCTCTCTTGAGCAGAGAGACAGGTTTGCTGCCGGCAGCTCCCAGCTCCCGTGGGCACCGTTGTCCACTTGGGATGGTGTTCCAGGGTGGCTGGCTACTCAGGGCTGCTGCTGGGAGCAGAAAGGGCTGACGGCCCACAGCCTCCCGAGGGGGAAGAGTTTTCACGCAGAAATGTCACAGCTGGGTCTTTCAGGAGAGACAGATGGCTCCCTGCAGGATTCGAGAGGAAAACATGAAAATATTCCTCCCGTATATGATAATAAACTTGAAATGGCCAAAGGAAAAAGTACTTAGCACTCACAAAAACGTTTGGCTTACTGAAAAGCCCCAGAGATAACAGCACTTCAGTGCTTTGTATAGAGGCTGTGCACTGGCAAAAGAACTTGCCAGCTTTTATGCACTGCCCCACCAATCTAAATTAATTTGAGATCTTTGGGACTGACTCCAAAGGTGATAAAGTTGGTCAGCTTTCATTTCCTCTTATTCTTTGATCTCTCTCCTGAGACTGCCTTCAATGGAATGTAATGAATTGATTTTATTGTTATTCTTGATGATGAGATGGCACAACCCCAGGGGGAATAGAACAGAAATCGTGAGGGGTTTTTTGTTGTTCTTTGTTTTTTTCCAAACAAGATTTCAAGCATTTTAATTTATTGGGACTGTGTTTTAGAGAGGTTGCATTGTGTTCTGCTGATCTCCGTGCCTGTGCATTTGGGAGGTGTTTATAGGTGGGTGGTGGGAATCTTTACCTCTGCAACTCTGCAGCTGCCTTTGTGATACACCCCTCATCTAGCCTTGAAAGAAAAAGTACAGAGTGATTATCAGACCCACGTTTGTGTGCTTCTGTGATGGGAAAAGTATATTTTTGTTGAGAAAATAATGATTTGTGCATTACCTGCATACACCAAAGGCAAAATAATTTTAAACAACCTTTACACGCATTTTTCCATGCACCTTATGGAAAATTGATATTATTTTTTCGTATTTCGTATTTTTGTGCTGTAAGATTATTTAACAAGATCTACCTGTAGTCAGCTTCTAATCTTTGTCCTTCTGGATGGTAGGTTTTGTCTGGGTGACTTTGGCACTAAAACATAACATTACAATCAATGTTAAAGAGCCGGGCAGCTGTTTGGGAGCTGAGGCAAAGAGAGTTTCACTGCACTAGTCTTACCCTTTTGAATTAGTGCTGTCACCTCTACAGGCAATTTAGTAAAGAAGACTTTTACTTTCCCTGCCTGTGAGACAGGACCTCTTTGAGCATATGGAAATGATCCTCCCAGTTTTCTGAGTTCCCAAGAGAAATGCCTTAAAGTTGCTTTACGCTTCTCTGAAATGTGTCTGTGTTATGCCAGCACATACAATAATACCTTTGGCTAGTTACCTTTCCAGCATGTATCTTCTAGTGTTTTAGTTATAAATCCAGTGATAAGTGAGATAGTGATCCTGAAGACTTCTGGCAGCTCTGTCTTCTTTTTTTCCCCCCTCTCTTTAATGTGGTGGTAGTCTGACATTTTATAAATGCTGAGAATGGTGGAAAAAAAAAGCCAAAAAACTACTAAAACGCCCCTTATTCCAAACCAAATAATTTTTTTTTGGTGTGTCTCTCTGGTACCTAGTTACACACTTCTGTTATCTGACCTGTTATAAGCTCCAGTATTTGCAGTAATGGTTACTCCAAGATTGTCTACACAAGGAACAATAAATGAGGGGATTAGTCAATCCATAAATAATTGCTTAAATGATTTAACTATTTAATAAGTATAGAATTATTTAAATGGTTAGGGGTTATGTAGCCTGCTCCTCCCACCACATTCCTCTGCAGTAGGATGCATGTGGGTTTCTTACTCCCATATATCTGCTCAAGCTAATTCTTCATCTTGTAATGGCTTGCAACCCTAACCCAGCAGCAAGCTTTACAGCCTTTCTTGCTTTCTCTGCCTTTACTTCTCTGTGAATGCTTTTGGTAGATCTCTGTGTGCCTGTGTGCAAAGAATTGTACTCTTCATCTGTCCTAAAAGGAAAGCAAGCAGCATCGCCCTTGGGAAGGATAAACACAGCCGCAGAGGGAGCTGGTGTGGAGCGCCTCATTTGTTATTAAATGCATACCTAGGTGGGGCCTTCCTGTGTTATGAATCTCCCAGTACTGCAGGTAACCAACATTTCATAAACTGACTCTGGCCCATCCTGAAATTAATTTCATTTTTCACCCTATTTTCTGTTGAAAGGCTGTTTCGAAGTCTCTGGGCTTTGTTCTAATCAACAGTCTGACTATATCCAAGCCTCATTTACATCCAAACTAAATTTACATTTTTGTCCCTACACTGTCCTAATAGACTTATTCTCAAAAACTCTGCTCCTTTCCTGGTGCTTTCAGTGCTTTGTACAGAGAAGAATCATAACTTTTCCTTTAAATTCAACTCATACAATGGACTCTTCATGTCACTCATTGTCTTAGTTTGATTTTGTACTTCAGTTCCTCTTCAAGATGAAGCTAATATTTATTGGGCATGGACGACTGGATCAGACATAGAAACACTAGATTTATACCCATCAGAAAGCAAAATAAAAATCCCCATCCACATGAAATATAGGAACTATTAGGAGCAGAAGGAGGACACATCTTCATGACATAGTGTGTGACTTAACCAACCTTGAAAGGTGTCCTGCTTTTCTTAGCTTGGAAAAGGTCTATTTAATAGGAGAGCAGGGCAGCAGGAATGACCAGGGGTACAAACTGACTGACTATATGGGACTTGTTTGGTCTGAAACAGAGGTCTCTTGGGAACTTGTGACAGAAGATTACAAAATTTGGGAAAAGTTTGGTGGGGATTGGCTACTCTGTGTTACATCCTGAAGAAGAATTAGGGGAAACATTATGAAATTACTTGAAAGTGGGCTCAAAACACTAAAAAAAATTGAGTGATTATTCATATGATAAGTAAAAGTAAGGAAGTCCTTGCAGAAGGACAAAGTGGATTCAAGAAATTTACACTTGCTCATGGGTAGATTGAAAGTAATTTAGAAGAAAAATCCATTGTGGGTTGCTTAACAGTCAAACGACAATTAACGAAGGAAATCCCCTTAGCTGAAAATGTTTCAAGGCTGTGAGAGTATCAGAAGGAAGTCTTAGATGTGCTTGTCCTATTCTTATTCTTCCTGTTCTTACTCTGGCCACAGTTGAAGAAAGGGTAATGGGCTAGGAGAAGCTTTGGCCTGAGCTAGCACAGCCATTTTTATGTTATTACCATTCCTTGTTGCACCACTGCTTTATGTCCTGGCAACCACTACCTGTCTTCTCTGGAAGTATCTTGGCTGACATATCCTGCGATCACATTTGCTTTTTCTCATAGTTGCATCACCTGCTAGCTTAAGTCATCCTGTAATTAACTAATGCTCTCTGCTTCTTCTCCTCAGTCATCTCCAGTTAATGAGCTCTCAGCTTATGGTGGCAGTTCTCACTATTACTCCACAGATATATGATCTTGTGTTGAGTAGCTTTGAATTTCATCCTGTTTCAGTCACCTTCTCCTCCAGTTCTTGGCTTTGCAAGCCTCTCCTAGAAAAATGGAGCTTGTCTCCTTTATGCTATGAGCAAATACCAGCAGCACACTTGGTTTGCATATCAAGGTCACTTGCAAAAACATTAAAGAAGACAGACCCAGGGCTGCTCCCTGAGTATTTCTATTAGTAGCTTCTCCACAGACTGATAGTTCCCCTTTCATCAAAACTGACTGCAGACTCTTTTTCACCTACTTCCTTCCTGCTTGAAGTTCTGCTATTTGGGCCCTGATTTTTCCAAGCCTTTGCACGTGGAGGACCCCCGGGGCAGGGTCTGGGTCTTTAAAGGCAGGCAGCACAGGTTTAACCTTGCTCTACTGAAATCAGCTGCTGGCTTCCCATGCCTTTGACTTCAGTGATGGTGGTGGTGGGCCAGCATAACATCACAAAAAATGCCACTTTCGTCTTTCTTTGAAAGAGCATCTCTACTTTTACAGCCATATATATGTTTTCTTTCATGAAAAATATGGAAAATTGCATTAGGTTAGGATTTTGGTGTTTGCTTCTCTCCCATTTAGAAAAATGACACAGTGACACTCATCACCTTTAATTAAAACTTAATTTGCCTCTGAACTATGTTTACCTATGCAACATTAACTGATGGGCTATGGTTAAAACCAGAAGGTTTTGCTCTCTCATTGCTATGGTTCCATATAATGTGAACTAAGTTACAGGGATGCTGCTATATTCCTGCAAGTTAAGAGGTATTTGTAAGTAGAAAACCTGACCCTCAAAAGAAGGATGACCAGCTTCTGATTATTTTACAGATGAAGATGAGGACAACACTTGTGAAGGTGTCGTTCCCCACCAATTGAAGTTTGTTTAGGATCAGAGTTGCAGAAGCATCTGGCGCTTGAAGGTACACTTGAATACTGGAGATGATGCTTCCAAGGACCAGATTTTGCTGAGCAGGGAGTCCCACCAGTGCTTTGATAGCCATTTCTTTCCTTCCAGCCTTTTGGGTATTTCTTTGTGTGGTGAGAGACATTTGAAGTTGGCTAAGAGGTCTGTGTGTAGGTCCTGTGCAGTTATTTTTGTGCATATGGAGTAGAGCTACTTGGGCACTGGTACTTTATGGGTTTGTGTCAGAGGAACATAGCACTGTAGATACTTCCAGATGCTAAGCCAGGTTTTTCTGGAAGCTCATATCCATGCTCCTCTCCTGCAGGGTTGCTCCTAGCTAAATTGCAATCCATATTTAAGACTTGGTTTCTTAATCACCAAGACTGGACTAAGAAGTAGTTTTAATAGAAAGAAGTCTGTCAGCATCTCTGTCTCAGAAGAGTGTTGCCTGTTTCTTGAAAACCAGTGTTCTAAAAGAAGAAAGTTGGCAAACCTGGAATCTGCCATCCAGGTGCTCACTCCCCAAATCTTTATTTACAGAAAATGAATGCCTTTCTATGAAGTTATCAAGAAAAATAATGTGGAGCAGAACAAGTGCTGTAGTCAGAGAGGAAATTGAATTCTTTAAAATTTCATCATGTGTCAGGTGCTTTTTTGGCAGGAGTGTGTAACATAATTGTAGCTTTAAAAAGTGAGCTCAGTGGACGTATCATTAAGGAGGTGAATGTTCCAGAAACTCTGCTTGCATGCACGAGCAGAGCTGCCCGATGGCTTCCCTCCCTGCAAGACCCTCACTGTCTTGCTGGTACTGCTCTCTCTATGGACTCAACAGTGTGGCTCCAGGGGAAAACTAAATTACTTGGAACTTATCAAGAGGTTGCTCGGTTACTTAATCATTATAATGGCTGGCTGGTAATTTCCTCCAGCCCGTGGTTTGTGTGTGTGTTTTGCAGACTCGAACAATGATAAGCTCATTGATTATAATTGGATAGACTTCCCATTGGCATAAACAGACTGAACACCACAGGTCTTAGGATGTGCACCTTCTAGTAGCAGTACAGGATCTACAGTTGAAACCACCTGCTTAGAGAGAAAGGGAATTTTTCTAGTGTATACACTCAGTAATCAATTGCCTGTGGCTGTTCACTGAATGAATATAAACCCATCCCTTTGAGAGCACTTGCATTTAATTTTGCATTTAATTTGCAGAATAGAAGCTGTTTAGTTACATTATCTGCCACTGCTGGTGTGCATGACAGGGACTGTACTTTTACTGTCCCCAGTTTAAAAGCAGCTGTTTGGGGCAGTCAGTGCTAGTGACACTGATTTCTAAGAAGCTTTGGAAACAGCATTTCTTCCTCTCATGTCATCTGGTCAAGGCTGATTTACAATTATGCTTTCAGTGAGTTAACAAGAGGGAATTATATTTTCTTCCTCTACTCTAAGCAATGTCTTTTCCTTATTGCTAAGGAAATTCCATCATGGTGGCAATGTCTCTTTGAAGTATTACAATCCCTCAGCTAATACTTAGCGCTTATCTCATGCTTTTGTGTTTGCAGATTTCCAAAGAGGCTAAATATTTTCACCTCTGTAAAGGAGGCTGACAAGGACCTAGCAAAGTGAAGTGATTTGTGCTGGAAAGAAAACACACTTCCTGATGTTTATGCAGTTACCATCACCTCCAGCTCATTGTGAATTGCAGCTCAACTCCTGAGTGGATTAAAGTGGCTGAAGCTCAGAACCTCAGAGGGTAGCAACATCTAATGGAAACAAGCTTTGCAAGTAGGCACAAAACTACATCTCACATTTAAGGTAATACATAAGGTTTACACATCAAGACAATTAGGAAATAAATTGAGAACATGAGGAACAGATGGAGTCTCTCAACATGCTTGAGCTATAATCACAGAAACAATGCCCACACAGGAACTGCCCTGGTTAAGGTGTTCTCAAGGGCTGTTTCAGCTCCTCTCCTCTCCTCTCCTCTCCTCTCCTCTCCTCTCCTCTCCTCTCCTCTCCTTTC